>NC_134769.1:1234000-1542500 GCF_050436995.1 Anticarsia gemmatalis
CAAATATTCCACTCTTCACCCCTTCATCATAATGTCGAGAGCAGATGTGTCTGATCTGACGTAGAGTATGACTTCACAGATGAGCAGTACCACGCGCACAGCAGCAACCAGACCGGTGATGGTGAGTACTTTATATTATAACCAGAGATCAATGAGCTCTTGTTGGTAAGAGTTTGTTCCAAGTGAGGGTCGAGTTATAGTGGTTTATGCGTGAGTGGTTGATCGCAGGTTGTGAACGATTTCTATCAAAAGAGAGATCAAGTAATATTGGATTATTGTTTCTAAGGTTCTTTGACAAGAGACTTACATTTTCTAGTTTTTCGTGTATGATTTGGTAACTTTTCAAAATTATATGAGCCTCGCTGGTTTATCTGTAACATAATTCACAAATAAAGTTATTTTTGGCCTTTGGTTTGTTTGTATTCACACAAAACGTACTTATTATACCTCTGTGGCGCGGTCGGTAGTATATACGACTGCGGTGCGAGAGGTTTCGGGTTCGAATCCTGGGTCGGGCCAAAAAAGTCATTTCTGAGATTTTCTGTTAAGAATTTCTTAGAGATTGCCCGGAGTTAGGAAGTTGAGGTCGAAGACCTCCGTGCCTCGGAGAGCACGTAAAGCCGTCGGTCCTGCGCCTGACCTCTCACTGGTCGTGTCGGTTATCCGTCCCACCAAACTATGAGAGTGATGGAATAGAGAGTTTACCTGTGTATTGTGCACACACTTGGACACTATAAACAAAGTCCTGCACAGATGGCCAGTTTCAATGAACCTGACCGCCGTAGCCGTATATCGGCTAGGAGGACATTACTTATTATAATTACCTTGTTTGTTCCGTACTTTGAAAAGTATGAAGCCTATCCCAAATCTATATATTTCGTTTCTCATTCGAATTGATGCATCTACTTATAAAATCTTAAGCATTTCTCCTACAAACAAACTGTTTCAATTAATTCCATTACATTGTACTCGGTTCCGGTCTAGACTTTTTGTCTGAAATTCTAGACTTAACTAAAAAATAGAACTGTCACTTGTCATGTTTAAAAAGAAACGATTAACCTGCTGATTTTGTGATTTGAAAGGCTTATTTTGGTGGAAAAAGAGTATGTACCCATGTCGTTTAAGATTGGGGGTTGAAATAAACAGATGTATATTAAAAGTTAAAAAATAGGACAATGAATTGTCTTTTTATATTGTATTTATAAAAAGACAATTGATCACCATAAGGAAGGTTAGAATATCCAGCTTCGAAAAAATCATTTTGAAAAAAAATAGCGTTATGACTTGGATAGAGTATTTTGGTTAAATTCCCTGATAAAACGATAATATTAATTGTGTAATTCCAAAATTAGTTGATTTAAATATGGTTGCACTCGGAGTCCGTTGTATCTCCTACATCTCCTCTACTCCTCTTTAATTCCAAGAAGAGAAAATAATGGCATAAAATTTATTTCAAGTGTCTATTAAAGCAGTATTTTCAAAAATGAATAGGAATATTTTCAGAAATGAATTGCTGTTCGTTAGTCTCGCAAAACTCGTGAACGGCTGGACCGATTTGGCTAATTTTGGTCTTAAATTATTTGTGGAAGTCCAGAGAAGGTGCAAAAGGTAAATAAATTTGAAAATGCGCGATATTAAATAAAAACAAGAAAGCGTGAGCGGGTCAGCTATTCTAAATATAGCCATCAGCCAGAGTAACATATATTTAACCAATAATATCAATAATAAATGAAACATAGTAGAGACATTCCAGTGGTCCATTCATAGAAGATTTCACTCGTCTGGTCACATCGTGGCGTGAATGGGAGCTTTTTTGCTGACGTACACTTGACTAAATCGCTGTGAAATTAGTTGGGCCGACAGTGTACGGGTGTGGTGGGAGTGCTAGCGGGGTGTGAGAGATGAGTCATAAGTGCTGTTCATTGTTCAATCAATGACTGTAATGGTGAATGTTTTAAATGTGAAATTACTATAATACAAGGAGGGAGACTTGCTAGATTTATGTAGAAGTAAAACTACGTAAGTAAAATAAATAAATTCTGTAAGATGTATAAATTAGTTAGATGTTTATTGCTAACAATTTTAGAAGGGTCTTGATCTGTTCTAACTTTTGGCGTAAAATCTGTTAATTTGTCTTTTTGCTCCTGATTAGTTATAAAATATTCTTAAACAAGTTTTTTAAAAACTTCTTAAATACCTACTATTTAAACTGTAATTGTTAATTGTAACCATAGTCTTCATAATACCTTCCATTTAAAACATAATTGCATTTTGTTTTCTATCTATGCATTGCAATAACAAAAACTGTACAATTAGTTCAATACTGTTGCACTGCCGATTTACTGCAACAAATTAGAATATCTAAGAATAACTTCAGCTTCACCACTAATTAAAAACAGATAAATAGTAACACATATAATAAAAAATCATTGAAAAAAAGTCGATACACATTTCCGTTTACAAATCGCTACCGCTCATAAACCTCTCCGCTCGTACTGCCACCGCACCTCATTTGATATCAATACTTCTCACACACACAAACGTACAAATACACAGTGCATCAGTGTGCGTGCCATTGAAAAAGCGCTCCAAATCTTTCACACTTTTTCCTAAGAGATAGTCTGACTCGGATGTTTAACAATATGTTTTAAAATGTCAGGAAATGATCTTTCTAAATATCTCATACTCTTTTATTTTAAAGACATACATAAAAACATGCATATGTACATACAGACATTAGAACAAATATACATCTTTATATATATAATTCTTCTGTAAGTGTGTATGTCACTGAACTTCTCTTAAACGACTGGACCGATTTTGATGACATTTTTTGTGCGTGTTCAAGGGGATCTGAGAATGGTTTAGATTCATAATTTTGTCCGCTGGACAATGTTTTTTATTTAATTTTTATGGCAAAACAACGTTTGCGGGGTCAGCTAGTACATACATAAAATCATGTCTTCTTTCAATAGGTGTAGGCAGAGTCCACAGTACACCACTTGGTACGATCCTAACAAACTTCCCTTGCTTCATTCACATCCATACATCTTGTCATACACACCTGACCTTTCTTTTATTTAATTGTATGATTAATCAACCTAGTGTAAGAGTTGTTCAAGTGGCCCGTATCCCTTTAGCATTTAAAATTGGATAGGCCCGGCACTAAACGTCCCTATTACCTTATATAGAACTACTATTAACAATAATCTAAGTTTTACATCACATTCTAAATATACCAAAAGTTGCCTTACATTCAAAAATAACCAGCGTATTAGAATAACATGAAAACATTGACATAAAAGTGATCGAGCCGCAACGAAAGCGAAACTTGTCGGTCACAATACGGGCAAAAACATAACAAAAAATATACCAGCGTTGAACGGTCGCCGGCGACGCCGGAGGCTAACTTGTAGTTTTGTTGCTCTAAATATAAGTACGGTGTTATTCAGCTTTAAATGTATGTAAAGAATATGTGTGTGAGGTTAAGCTACTGTTGGTGAGGTAGGGTTTTGGATGGGTAAGCGTTTTGTGATATTTGGCTGCGTGGCGTATAAAGGTTTAGACTATGCTTATTTACACGTGTGGTATTTTAAAGATAGTATGAAATGTGTGAGGATAAGCTACTAATGACAAGGTTGTGTTATGGATGGGTGAACATAACAAATAATATATCAGCGTTGAAGAACGGTCGCTGGCGACGCCTGGAGGCTAACTTGTAGTTTTGTTGCTCTAAATATAAGTACGGTGTTATTCAGATTTTAGAGTATGTTTAGTGCATGAGGTTAAGCTACTGTTGCTGAGGTAGGGTTTTGGATGGGTGAGCGTTTTGTGATATTTGGATGTGTGGGTTTAGACTAGACAGTATATACGTACGGTGTTAATAAGCTTTTAAAGTATGTACAACTGTGTGTGTGTGAGGTTAAGCGGCTTATGGCAACATTGGGTTATGGATGGGTGAACATAATAAAAAATATACCAGCGTTGAACGGTCGCCGGCGACGCCTGGAAGCTAACTTGTAGTTTTGTTGCTCTAAACATAAGTACGGTGTTATTCAGCTTTAAATGTATGTAAAGAATATGTGTGTGAGGTTAAGCTACTGATGGTAAGGTAGGGTTTTGGATGGGTGAGCATAATAAAAAATATACCAGCGTCGAAGAACGGTCGCCGGCGACGCCTGGAGGCTAACTTGTAGTTTTGTTGCTCTAAATATAGGTACAGTGTTATTCAGCTTTTGAAGTTGTGTGTGAGGTTAAGCTACTGTTGGTGAGGTAGGGTTTTGGATGGGTAAGCGTTTTGTGATATTTGGCTGCGTGGCGTATAAAGATTTAGACTATGTTTATTTACACGTGTGGTATTTTAAAGATAGTATGAAATGTGAGAGGTTAAGCTACTAATGACAAGGTTGTGTTATGGATGGGTGAACATAACAAAAAA
The DNA here is from genome assembly GCF_050436995.1 of Anticarsia gemmatalis. Classification (NCBI taxonomy): domain Eukaryota; kingdom Metazoa; phylum Arthropoda; class Insecta; order Lepidoptera; family Erebidae; genus Anticarsia; species Anticarsia gemmatalis. The sequence goes on from NC_134769.1 coordinate 1,238,439, forward strand.
TATACCAGCGTTGAACGGTCGCCGGCGACGCCTGGAGGCTAACTTGTAGTTTTGTTGCTCAAAATATAAGTACGGTGTTATAGTATATGAGGTTAAGCTACTGTTGGTGAGGTAGGGTTTTGGATGGGTGAGCGTTTTGTGATATTTGGATGTGTGGGTTTAGACTAGGCAGTGAATAGGTAGGCATGGTTTTAATAAGTTTGTACAACTGTGTGTGGGTGAGGTTAAGCGGCTTATGGCAACATTGGGTTATGGATGGGTGAACTTAACAAAAAATATACCAGCGTTTAACGGTCGCCGGCGACGCCTGGAGGCTAACTTGTAGTTTTGTTGCTCCATAAAATATCGTCCCCGTAGAACGAAAAGTCATTAAGTAACAAAATGTTCAAAATCGACTTATAAATACCAATAAAATCAGTAATTTTTTCTCCATATTTCTGTCTTACTCTCGTATTCATAACGTAATTATTTAGAAAAATGTAAATCGCGAGACTTAATTAAGTACATTATTTGATTTGTGACAGTTGAGTTACAAGTAACTAAGTCACCTGATTACTTTTTCTCTTCTTTGTTGAAAAAGATACTTACGCATTAAAGTTCCTTATCTACTTTTTCCGCATTACTCCCTATAGGCATGTCTTAAAAAATAGTAATGCGAAAACTCATCAAAGTGACTTAGTAATTTTATTGTATGTGATATTTTGTGCGAAAAGTAACTAACTACCATTAATTATTTTTCGAGCTATATTATTTAAGACCAGACGTTTAAAAGAAAAAACGACAACTAACTATAGTGTTCTGGTTAATATTTTCCCTGACTGTAGATGACATAACACATTAGAGTATTATAATTAAAATGTTTTGGCTACTTTTCACTCAGCAAAAACACTACTAGATGAAAGGTTGGTAACTATGCCCCGTGATACGATGCTACTTAGTGAGATTACGCCCTTTGACCTTAGGACCCTCGCCGCGCCCGCGCATTATTGCAGTCACTCGCAAAGGCGTATTTTAAGATGGCGCGCCCTGGGCTCCGCTAGCTTTCCGCCCCATCAAGGAATGAAAAAACTAAACTTTGTTTTCATTTTTAACAAATTAGTTTTTTACATTGTCCTGATCAATTTTATTTATTAAATCGGCTTTAATCGACCTTCACCTCCTCTGGGCAGGCTGAGTCGTCCAGATCTGTAATGCTCAGTTCCGCGGTCTTTGTGGGCCTGGACACTCGGAAGGTGTCCTCCCCGATAACTTTCCTCAATTTAGAGGCCAGGGCATCCGCTTTTCCGGTCAATGACCCCTGGGAGCTCAACATTCGAGCTCCCGTAGCCGCAACCCCGAAGCGGACTATTTCATTGTCGGCTTGGTTTATTTTGTCCTTTGCGTCCCTAATAATGTCTCTATATGTCGCACCGCTTTTTGCCGCCTTCAGCTGCAGCTGGAGCCCGAAGATTGGGCGCCTTCTTCTTCCTTCTTCTTTTATTACAGAATTTATGAGTATCTAAACGACAATAGCTCTTGGGAATAGTCGCTCGCTTGATGAGGATTCTTTGAAATTAGGGAACTTTGCCATAAATTGTATAAACTCAGTAGCAGTAGGTCTAAATATTGTAAAATATGGGCACTTAATGATGCAAATAGGTGATGTTACATACAATTTGATGTTAATCATAAAACTGTCACTTTTTTTCTTTTATATTGTTCACAACCAATGTGCTCACTTGTTGCCCATATTCTTATTATCACATGCTAGTAGGTGCTCCCAACATACGGTATGATCAGAGACTAATAAATAACCGTGAGTTTCTTGCTAGCTCTTCTCATAAGGCTCCACCCCCTTTCCGAGCTAGTGGTAGATTCAGTAATTGTAACGACTATCATAAGTGTCAATATTTGACCTAAATGAATAAATGATTTGATTTTGATTTTCTTGCCCTTTTTGTCGGCTTCCGTAGCCTTGGGCGCCTTGCTATTTTTGCCGACGAGCTGCTACTCTTTGGCAGCCGTCGGTTTAGTGAACGGCGGTTTGGAAGCCACTGCACTGTAAGACGCGGCTGTTTACCCTGCTTCTCCTTGGTCCGGAGACCTGTGAGCTGCGGTGCGGTGGCGGTGGCGTGGCGAATGCGTTAGCAGGTACAGCTGAGGACGCTGCCCCTGGTTTTTCTGGCGCGGGGGTTGATGCCGTTGCCTGTGACATGTGATCGACCTCCTCTTGCAAGCGATAATTCTGGGCCTGACGCGCCAAATTCTCCTTCGTGGCATACTGCCTGCTCGACTCCGACACTGCCAGTTCGACGTTCCTGGCAGCGTCTTTGAGGGACTTTATAAAGGTCACCCTTGAGGTGACCGGATTTGTCGGCCACCTCCACCACTGCCTAGTGGTGAGTGAGGATGGTGTCCGCCAGCTGGATGGTGAATTTGTCCTTAGGGTCATTGCCTGACACTTGCTAAAACTGAGCGTGCTCCGACCCTCCGCAACTATGCTATGCAGTCAATACGGCTGGGCTTCTTGCCCCCGATCTCCTCGGGTTTGAGCTTCTCGCCTCTCCCACTTACATCATTTGGGTTCGTTTTCAAATTTATATTATCCAAACAGTTCCCGCGAGTGTGGTGGCAAGTATCGTTCCACCGAGGTAGAGGCCCCATAATCCGGTGACCCTTAAGGGCCACCGGATTATGGGGCCAGAAGACCACGCAAGGCCCCTAAAGGGGGCGCCACTGCTGGAGTTATTCGGGATTTTCACAGAGGTGGTCTCCTCGCGACCCAGCCGGTTAAGGCAAGGCCCTCGGTCAAGGATGGACGGATTTACGACAACTGACGGTTGACGAGGGCGGCAGCGGCCTGGCTCTTCGTCAGCTCGGGGCAGTGTGAGTGCCTACTGAGCCCGTCCTCCCACTGACGGCTCACCTGTCCCGCACCTGTGTCCTCTGCAAACAGAGGGACACGCGCAGTAATTTTTTGTTACTCGCGATCACTGTTTCCCCAACCTTTCAATTCTACTAAGCCCCCTCACCCCGACAAGATGCAGGCCCAAGAGAGGAAACCGGCCCGGGCTATAGCCCTTCTAGCCCTAGGGTAAATACACCCCTGCAAGGAAAGATTTGTTAAATCTTTGTGTCAAAGGTGTCATACTAAGCGAACTTTATCCTTGGTATGAATCTTTACCTGTTAGTAACGATGTGTTGGATAGGCTATGTGAGCCTGACGTCACTTAGCTCGAGGAAGAAGAGGAAAATGATGTGGCTACATCATTAATGCTGTTCTATTGATGATTTTGTAACGTGTTCTTGTTCATTATGTTTTAATTAGGTTTTGTATACTTAAAGACAGTTTTTTTTCAATAAATGTTGCCTAAGAATGTTGTTTTACTTTTATACTTTTCAACTGATAGGACACTAGTTTTAAATTAGGCAATAAATTAATAAATAAGCAAAGTCTATTTAGTTGGGTATTTTATTTAGACATAGTTATGTAAAATATGTTTTACTCCTAAAATAACTAACTGATTTTAGTTACTAGTATAATATTTAAATGCTGATGCGAAAACTAACTAATTACATGTGAAAAGTAACTAAGTGACAGATAAATAGGAAAACCTTGGGGTAAAATAAATTATCCTTTACAGTTAATAATTTATATACTATTTTCGTGGTTTAATACATATAACATATACGTAATTAATATATCTTCAAAACAAAACCTTTCATGCATCGATAACTAATCTCCGAAAAAAGTTATATTTTTTTTTGTCATTAAAGACATAAAACACCTCGTATCTCAAAATCACTTAAGTGTTAGTTAGTGATTTTTCGCTCTACGGGGACGATATGTGTTATTCAGCTTATAAAGATAGTGTGCGGAAGGTTGGGTTTTGGATGGGTGAGCGTTGGTTATAATTTTTCTGAGTGGGTTTAGATTTATAGTATACTTACGGTGTTTTCACAAGTTAAGCGGTTAATGACAAGGTTGGGTTATGGATGGGTGAACATAACAAAAAATATACCAGCGTTGAACGGTCGCCGGCGACGCCTGGAGGCTAACTTGTAGTTTTGTTGCTCTAAATATAGGTACGGTGTTATTCAGACTTTGAAGTTGTGTGAGAGGTTAAGCTGCAGTGGACAAGGTTGGGTTTTGGATGGGTAAGCATTTGGTGAAATTTGGCTGCGTGGCGTATAAAGGTTTAGACTATGTTTATATACACGTGTGGTATTTTAAAGATAGTATGAAATGTGTGAGGATAAGCTACTAATGACAAGGTTGGGTTATGGATGGGTGAACATAACAAAAAATATACCAGCGTTGAAGAACGGTCGCCGGCGATGCCTGGAGGCTAACTTTAGTTTTGTTGCTCTAAATATAGGTACGGTGTTATTCAGATTTTAGAGTATGTTTAGTGCATGCGGTTAAGCTACTATTGGTGAGGTAGGGTTTTGGATGGGTGAGCGTTTTGTGATATTTGGCTGCGTGGCGTATAAAGATTTAGACTATGTTTATATACACATGTGGTATTTCAAAGATAGTATTAAATGTGTGAGGTTAAGCTGCTAATGACAAGGTGGTGTTATGGATGGGTGAACATAACAAAAAATATACCAGCGTTGAACGGTCGCCGGCGACGCCTGGAGGCTAACTTGTAGTTTTGTTGCTCTAAATATAAGTACGGTGTTATTCAGCTTTTGAAGTTGTGTGTGAGGAAGGTTGGGTTTTGGATGGGTGAGCGTTGGGTGTTATTTCTCTGTGTGGGTTTAGAGTTCATAGTATACTTACGGTGTTAGTAGAGGTTAAGCGGTTAATGACAAGGTGGGGTTATGGATGGGTGAACATAACAAAAAATATACCAGCGTCGACGAACGGTCGCCGGCGACGCCTGGAGGCTAACTTGTAGTTTTGTTGCTCTAAATATAAGTACGGTGTTATTCAGATTTTAGAGTACGTTAAGTGTATGTGGTTAAGCTACTGTTGGTGAGGTAGGGTTTTGGATGGGTAAACGTTTTGTGATATTTGGATGTGTGAGTTTACACAAGACAGTATATACGTACGGTGTTAATAAGCTTTTAAAGTACGTACAACTGTGTGTGGGTGAGGTTAAGCTACTAACGACAAGGTTGGGTTATGGATGGGTGAACATAACAAAAAATATACCAGCGTTGACGAACGGTCGCCGGCGACGCCTGGAGGCTAACTTGTAGTTTTGTTGCTCTAAATATACGTACAGTGTTATTCAGACTTTGAAGTTGTGTGAGAGGTTAAGCTGCGGTGGACAAGGTTGGGTTTTGGATGGGTAAGCGTTTGGTGATAATTATCTGTGTGGTTCTAGACTGTATTAATGAATGTGAAGTTAAGCTGTTGGTGGGGTTGGGTTATGGATAGATGACTGTTTTGTGATAATATCAGTCAAAAGAGTCAAATTATTTCTCGAACTGATTACCAGACAATTGCATTTTAATAAAAAACATACTTAATATTTGCCTAGGAGTAACTAACAGGAACTTTAACATACAAAAATACCCGTTCTAAAAAATGTATGAATAAATTGTGTGAATTTTGGAAAGTATATCGGCACTGATCTTTGAACTTTGCTGAAATACTTACAAACACTTTCACTTACGTAGATACTGAAAGAAACCGATACAGTGACATATTTGTTATTTGACTCTGAAAATGTTTGATAATGTCTATCGCACAGTAGTTAAAATGGTTATCGCTGTGTGTTAAAACGGTTTATAAAAGCGAGTGAGGTTGTGAGTTCGATTCTAAGTTCGTGTCTGTTTGTACTTTGAGTCCTTTGATTCTTGATTTCTTGATGTATGGTTGCATTTTTGGGTTATACAATAATTGACCTTTTTCGGGTTCGATTCCTGGGTTACTAATTACATGAAAGTAAGAAAACTTGGGTAGGTATAATAATGAAACATAATATTTAACGGAAATACAATATATTTCGTCCACTACTACACTACACTACATACATACGTAACATCACGCCTGTTATACCCGAAGGTGTAGGCAATAGTATATAATACATTGCCTCTAAAATTAATTTTAAGTCACTAGTGCCCGGTTTCTGAGGCACATTTAGCGGTAGTTTATCTATTCAAACTCGACCGCTAAATGTACCTTAGATACCGGGGATAAAACATTTTTTAAACAACTAAGGCTGCGTTCACAAGGCGTCATGTCTTACGTTGATTAAGAAAATTCGGTGTTAAGATCCTAAAACCGAATGTTTGTGTGAACTCTTTCATAGTAATATATTTGCCACTGACCCGGTCTGCAAAAAATATGACCCGACAGAGTTAGATACGACTCCGTGTGAACACACCTTAAGATTGACTTTGATACATTTCACACTCATTCACAATCTCATTGAACCCATGGATGTCCCATTGATCCGTGAGTACGTGCTCCTTGTAACAGACACCAACCGCAACCCACTTCCCTGGGAACTAGCTGTTTAGTCTCTTTTTATTTTATATTTATTTCTTCCAAGAAAGGGTTTTGAATATATGAAGAATCTTCAAAATGGTTTATTTTCGTATAGTAGTTTTGAACGTATGAAGAATCTTTAAAATGGTTTATTTTCGTAAAGTAGTTCTAACTAGCGAATCTGTGAGACAATGAATTGAATATATTTCTAAAAGACAACAAAATTTTACGAAAAATTCTTTTGTGTGCCGAAATATTACACTATGACGTCATAATCTATTATGTAGGTCAAAAAATAAAAAAAACTAACCTATTAATCTCCCACTGCTAGGCAAGGGTCTCCTCCCGTAATGAGGGAGGGGTAGGCATTGAGTCCACCACGCTGGCTAAGTGCGAGTTGACTTTGCATGCCCTCAATAAATATATTAAACAAATTTTAGGCACGCAAGGTTTCCTCACGATTTCATCTTCATCACATCATTAAAGCTAGTGATAATTTATTATTTCTAATACACACATAACTTCGGAAAGTCATTGCTGAGTTGCCTCGGGTTCGAACCTGCGACCACTTGCGTGGGAGGTGTCAATTTATACCACTCGGCTATCACTGCTTAGGTCAAATGAGTAATCATAATTAGGTTAGGAGAGTGACAGCTAGGCTGAAAGCAGATCTTAATCAGGACTTAATAAAAACAGACTTGCTCTTGCCTCATATATTGAAATTTGTTGAAATAATAGGTTGGGGAAAAAGTCTCTTCGGATTTTTAAGAAAATTCAGATTTTTTGATCTAGTTTATTTACATTTAACTTAAGTATGTGCGTAGTATAGTTATGTACCATTCTGTTCGATAACCTTTTGCCATCTTGTAGGTAGGGACATGATCCCATTGCTATAAAAAGATAATGTACTGCTTTAATGTTGAATCAATGAAATTAATTTTTATAAGTAAACTAGCTTACCCATCGGTCTCTCCTCAAAAAACTTAGACGATCCAAAAAGTAACTTTCTCACAAACATAGCCCTAAACCAGTCGTAGTATGTCAAGTCATCGCAATTAGTTCCGCGCCGGAGATCGAACCCGCGACACGCAGGAAGTCAACCTTTTTGATATATTGTTTGAATTTTTGTGGTTTATGATTCAAGTACCTAAGTGATAATAGTTCAATAGTAATATATATATAGTGGTAGCAGGTTCAAATCCGAGGCAACGTACCAATGATTTTTCGAAGTTATGTGTGTATTAAAAATAATTATCACATGCTCTAACAGTGAAGGAAAACATCGTAAGGAAACCTTGCATGCCTAAAATTTGTTTAATACATTTATTAAGGGCATGCAAAGTCGAGGGTCTCCTTTCGTAATGAGGGAGGGGTTAGGCCTTGAGTCCACCACGCTTGCCAAGTTCGGGTTGGGGACTTAAAATCGTTATAAAAATTTGGTGTGTCTAGTAACCACAGTGAAACCACCAAGAAACTGGTAGATTTAATTGATTCGGTTTTGATTTTAGATGTTTCTTTTTCATTCATAAACTATTTCTTTAAGCATTTTTGCTTTTGCTCTTTTATCCTTTTTCTAAACCATTGGATAAGCATCGCAAGCAATTTAAAAAAACGTTATTATTAAAGTTTCAAACAAATTATTGCATGCACTGTTATTATACAGAACGATTACAAGTACAATTAAAAATATGTATCTAAATATAATTATTAACAGACGACAATAAATCAACAAAAACCGTACGGAACCACCAACAAAATGTCTCACAACCACAGAACCCCGAAAATCTTGCGTGCGAAAGAGACGACAGTATGTCACTCGTTCCGCTCCATTAGAACCGCCTTGTTCGAATTTTGACAGCAGCCAATCAGAATAAATTTGTCTGCGAGCACTAATTGTTTATCCGTAGCTAAAACATCATAAATCTTAAACAATACATTCTAAATTCCACCTTAACATCATACAAATATGACATAAAATAGCTTGTGTTTTCCAAGACAGTTTCAATAGTTAAAAAGGCTTATGTACATTTGTTGCCATTCTAATTTGTGTCTTGTAGCAATTTATATAAGGTTGAATGTGGTTTGTGTGTTAAACTAATTTTGTTTTAAACAATACGTGGTGGTGGCAGGAAAAGGTTACATGTATAGAATTTGTATTTTTCATTGATGAAGTTTTATTGTGAATTGTGTTGTGTGTGATTTAATGTATGGCTTGTGTGTGTGTTTGTGTGTGATGTATGAGAGTTTGTTGTACGATGTAAATTGTGATTGAAAGATTATAAATGTGATTACGCATTGGATGAGTAATACTCGGTGAGTATCACGTTTTATCTATCATATTTACACCATTATGTCTTTGGTTTGATTCCCAGGAATTTTGTGCTAATTTTTCAGATTATTTCGGGTTACTAACACAAACTATAATATAATATATGAAATTTATGGAAAATCTCAAATGATTGTAAACTAAATTTTATGAAAACTTTATTTTATTTCATCACTATCACAATAATAAAAATAGAATATCGTTGAATTTTTTTTTCTTACCTTTATTGAACCCGAAAACTCACAATTATGCACTTACACCACTTTCAACCAAATGCTTCCAAATTCACAAGAAATTTTGAATATCCAACTCGTCCAAAATCAACTCTAGGTTCATAATCATAGAGTCTATTTCACCTTAACACATATTTGAAAGGTCTATCAAAGAACTTTCGACGCATTTTCATAGTAAACTAGACTATAATTGTACGTCTTAAGGTAGAGTTTTCTTTGAAGAAACATTGATGAAGTTTTTTTATTTTTAATTAAAAGGAGATTGTTTGGGACGAATGGTGTTTTGATGCCTATAGGTTAACTAGAGGAGGTTATGAGTGAAGACCTAGGTTTGATGCCCAGACGTTGATGAAATACAGGGATGTGTAAAATCAATGCTTTTATCAGTTTAACAACTAATTGAACGAATGATAGTATATTTATTTAATTGCATGGGTTTGATTCCGGGTGAAAGAAAATTGCTGTATTAATTTGAAATGTTATATGTGTTCATATCATTAACGAAATATTTTCATAACATCACACATTTTATGCCTGAAGATACAAGCAGAGATACTGAACAAGGAGATACCATAAAGTTTAAGATTCAATTTGGCATTCAAAATGATTTTTCTCTACAAAAATCAACCCATACTAAAAACAACTCAAAATCAGAATTATTCTTCTCTACCTACCCTACTAAGTAAACACAGTCGTTATACATACAGACAATCAGTGAGATGATTCTATGTAATGAACCATGGCATCCCATAGAACGATGTAATGAAGTTAAAATGTCTATAATAATGGAACTACGAAATGTACGGACTTGGGACCAAAAAACATCTATCTAAAATGCTCAGACAATGTAATTTTTTTTGGAAATTATGTTATAATGTTAAATATTGCAGACTGAAACATTTTATGAGGCACTCATTTGATGCCAACAAAAATACGAAATTGTGACATCAATACACTGTATTTCTATACTATTACTAGCTGACCCGGCAACCGTTGTTTTGCCATATAAATTTAAAAAAAGGTGTCACTTTAAAGGTTCACGGGTATGAAAAATAGATGTTGGCCGATTCTCAGACCTACTCAATATGCCCACGAAATTTCATAAGATTCAGTCAAGCCGTTGCGGAGGAGTACGGTAACTAACTGTGACAAGGAAATTATATATGTTTTTGACATTTGTCATAAAGAGTAGCTGATTTTACTGTTACATGTAAGTACCTACTTAATTAATTTGTTAAGTGTTTCTCATTTTTATCTTGGCGAGTAAATTTTTAGTTGTTATTAAAATGCGTAAATGTCGCAAAGAAAGTTAGTTCTTTGGTCTTTGCCTACCTTAGTAATAGTTCGCAATATATCTACACAAACTCTACCTATTATGATATAATGCTTAGTAGTTAATAGGTAAGGCAATTAATCATTTGCCTAATATATTAGTGAAGTTAACTAATAGCTTATATGTCTAATATTATATTAAGATACTATAGATACAGTTATTAATTGTGAAGAGATCGACTGCCTCCGTGGCGCAGTGGTTTAGGTCGCCACGCCGATACCACTGCGTCGGGAGGTCGTGGGCTCGATTCCCACACGAAACAATTATTTGTACGATCCATAAATGATTGTTTCGGGTCTGGTTGTACTTTGTGTCTGTTGTTTGTATGTTTGTAAAAGTCACCGCGACACAAGAGCAATTCTTAGTGCGGGAGTTGTCTAAAAAACCTATATTTATCAGAGGTGTGGAGGTTAAAATGTCTATGGTTCGATTCTAGAGGGATTATCACGTATCTCAGTTGACAACTAGTGTACGTCAAATTGATAGTCACTGTTAAGTACATTGCTGCTTTAACGTGACGTGTTAATCACTATAATCTAAGTGAGAAACCAATGTACAACAAAGTGGCTTTCGAATAGTTGTCAACTGAGATACGTGAAAAATTATTAGTTATTTTTGCAATAATGATCATTGATAACTTGTAATAGTTGATTATGTATTTTCAGTAGTGTTTTTTAGTGCCAAAGTAAGAAGCACTGAAAGGTGTGGGTTCGATTCTCGGTAGACATGGTAAGTTAAGCGATACATATTTCTCTAAAAGATTGAATAATTTTCGTCCTATCTATTTACTATTAAAGCAGACATAACTATAGACTGAAATATATTATGACTGAATCGGGACTCAAACCCAAACCCAAGCACCATACTATACAAAACCTTTCTTCCCCTCTTTCCATCATACAAAATCGCTTATAAAAATCATATTATCATATAATTTTATGAAACCTGCTATCATATCGTTATCATCGTATAGATACTAGATGGCGGGGCGCGGGGGGATGTGACGTAAGAGGAGCACGTTCCGAAATTGTACACCGTTTGCAGATATTATTGGTGGAATAATTTTAAGGATATTTTTTGTAGATATTTGGGATTTTTGTGATAGTTTTGCTTTTTAGTTGTTGCGGTTTGTTTTTCGTTTCGGAAAAAAATTGCAATATGATCTCATAATCTTATTTTGTAAAGGTCTATAATAAGGTTAAACTATTAGTGAAAGTTATTTGATTTAGAAGTAAATTGTATATATACCTAAAATAAATAATAATACTTATTGTGGTTTAACTCTTTAAGTAAATAAATAAATAACTCTTGCAAATGTATCTCCTTACGCAATATTTAATGCCGAAATCGTACATGGAAACCAGTTAATAAAATATTTTTTATAGTTGACTTCGAATCCATTCAATCTTTTAATCATCACTTAATTTTGATTGGCATTCTGAAGGTTTCCTATTACTACTGAAACAGTGTGATACTTAAACTATACTTAAATTTGAGTAATCCTTGAGTATTAGGCCGCAACTGGTCTATTTTTAACCCTATTGTCTAAATTAAATAGCTCGAAAGCAAGAAACCAAATAAGCGTTGAAATCATTCGCCAATTACACACAAAATTAACTACTGTCGGTGTAATTTTATGGTCAAGGAGCTAATTATTACGAGAAGTTGTAAATTAATTGTAGTCGATTTTAAATGAAGGCAGTGGCTTTGATTTATAATTATATATGATGGAGTGCAATAATATCTAATCATATTATAATTGAAACATTCATTGGTTGTAATTGTTGGGGAATTTTGGAGTTTTTTTTATTTGTTGGTTTGCCATGCTGTGCGCAAAAAATATGAGATCGAATGGAGAAAAAATGACATTTTAATAACTAAGTGTAACCTGAGGGAAAACATTGTTTACTACTTTCGTCTAAAGAAATTAGCAATTGAGTAACATTCCAATTCATTAAATTATTTATATATTATTTAATAAAAAAACGATGCTTGCCAAAAGAATCAATCACGCATCCAAAATGTTCAACTCATTTGCAAAAATTTGCAACAACAAATTCTATACTCAAAAAAAATCTACGCAAAGATGGCTACCAAATTCCCATCTCACCCCTAAGGGTAGAATAATTCGGATCATCCCGGCACGTGCCAGTGTACCCGCGGCCGCCAAGCGGTTCGTCGCGCGCTGCCATGCGACACGACACGACATGCGATCCGCGACTAGCGACTATTAGTCGTGATCTAGTGCAATAAAAATATTGAATGAAGTCTAATTAGTGGCTAGTGTGTTTCCGAACGTCTGTTTAAACGTCAAAAATATTTGTCAGGAACAATGAATGTGCAGTTTTGAATTTGGAATTACAGTGACTGTGTAGTGAGGTGAAACGGTTTTTGATTTACGGTCTTGATTGCGTTGCGAAAAATTTGCATTCAATTTAAAATATCCTAAAATTCAAATTGACAATAAAATTTCGGATATTAAATATTGGGTTAGGAGAAAATTGCAGATCTTGCGCGATAAACAATTTTCCTGACTCACTAAAAACAAATTCGAATATTCTACAATAGCAAAAAAATACAACATAGATATTTAAACAATGCACTATTTTATAATATCCAACCAAAAAAATCTTAATTCAACGCATAAAAAAACCGGAAAGCATCGAAAAACCGTTTTCTGTACACATTATTCTACATACAAGAGACTATAAACTAAACCTGTATAGATCTATATACATATAGGAGTTATGTAAAATAATATTGCATGTAATAACGATACGTATAAATCGGAGCCCGGGTATCGAATATCGGTACCTGCGTGTGAATGCGACTGATATGTAGAACTTGAAGATAATTATCATAATATTGTGTTAATAAGATGAAGAGAACGGACATTATATAGAACAATAATAAATAATATTTGATGATAGTTGGTCTTTAATACGAAAAATGCGAATGAAAATCATAAATAATTTTATTTTGGAATCAAATAACGTACATGAAAGACTAAATGTCAGGTTATCATAAGAATCATGAAATTATTAATATAGAGATGGTGGTGGTGCAAACTTATGCTACGATTGCATTCGCATTGGTATTTGCAAATTGGACGTCCATAAGTACAAATGGTCTACATTTCAATCTAAATAAATATTCTGATCAAATCTTTTAGTCTCTATTCTCCTTGTATATTGCACACGCGGTTTTATTACGCGTTCAACTACGGCACAAGCGGCCATTGTTACAAAAAAACAAATAGCGAAGAACTATCCGTCGGCTCTACGCTAAACATTCTGAGTTTTCAATCTATAACAAGAATTTCATAACATTACAGTGTCTATTACATTAGTAATTAAAACAAAAAAAACCGACAAAGCAATCCCACGGACTTCTAACATGACAGAAAACCGATCCCTTGTCACAAGCGATCGATTATGTTCGCCAACCGTAAAATATACCTCAAAATCGTATCTAAGTTATCTGTGCGTTGTCCGGCAACCGATTGAGACGTGTAGAGGATTAATATTCGATTGTCTTTGCCTTTAAAAATAAATTTTGGCGGGAATGTGAGATAGTGATGTGATTTTTTTGTGAGGAATTTCGGTTTTTTTGAGGTGTGTTGTGAATATAGCGCTCATATTTTGCTGAAGTTGTGTATATGCTTTCGGCATGTATAATCGTATCGTCTTACAAATTTGACCTCACAATAAAGTTGTTATAATTCGAATATTGCTGAGTAAAACGAATATTGCGAATATTTTTGCAATATCAAATAAAACGTTATTGAAGCTCGTTAATTAAGTTTTTGCGAACACGCTAAGGCAATGTCAAAATTCTAATATCAGACATTGTAAATATTGTTAATTACATGTAGGCAATAGGGTTTTCATAATGTGTCCAATGCACCCAGTATTCAGACTTGAACGTTTGCAAATTCGGCCAGATTAGTAATTGTACCCATTAGTTATAGTAATTTTGCAACGGTTCTTTGTTTTTTTCTATTACCCTAGGAAGTAAAAGGCAAGTAGGTACCCTTCAAAATAAAACAAAACCAAAATGAAGTGAAAAAACCTCCGTTATGCCATCTTCTCCCAAACACCAAACTTTCGCCAAGCGCACCAACAATAACCGAACTCGAATCGTTAATCCCAACTTCCTCATTAAAATAACCGGTTATTAAAAATCACCATTCTCGTGAGAAATGCTCACACCCCACCTGCTTCAATTCAACCGGAAAACTGGTGATCAAACACCGGAAAATCGTACAAATCGTCCAAAAACCGGCGAAATTGCTCCAAACGAATCGTCATTACTGACCAATCATCGTACCGATTTCCATGCCGCTTTCACGGTGACCACTCTATTTTTTTAAAACCATTAGGGCATTGAAATTAAGCAAGCAGTTTCGATAGTTTTTTAAAGTTTTCCGGTTATTTTTTGTGTTTTTTTTTTTCAACTTTAAATCTGCAAAGACCAATGAGTTGTGACAATCTTACTGTTTTAACTTAGTCGATTTTAGATGGCTTTGGAGATGGTCTAATTAGTAGCGCAGTCAAGACTGGTAATTAAAAATATCTATTATAATATTTATTTTCCTTAAACAGTGGTGATAACACTAACTAATCGTAATACACCGGTATAAACAAGTGTGGTGAAGTGAAAAATAAAGTGTGTAATAAAAATTTATAATGACAATACCGAAAATAAAATCGATGCGGTGACATCACTAAACGAAATTGTAATTTCGAATTTCGAAAATGACTATTTGAGGACTTTATTAGTGTGCACTTTTTTTGTGAATATTTTAATTCGGGATTATTAAAGTGCTGTGCAAAAAGTGATCAAACTGGAGGGGCAGAGTAAGGCCACTTTTGCGGCCCTTTTCGGGCTAAGGGCCGGCGGCGGCGTGGATCTATCCGCCGCTTACAGATACAATCAGAATATGATGGAATATTACACATGTAAGTTGGTTTAGAGAAAGATTTTGATACAAAAACTAACTGACTTAGATATTCATTGTTACACAAAATTACGATTAAAATCAGTTTAGTTTACTTTAATTGGCTTAAGTCATAGCGTGATTTTAAATTTGATTCAATATGAGTTGGTGTTTTTATGATAAAAGATAAGGCTTTAAAAATTGTTTCATATAATTAGGTATCTTTTTCTTTAGGTGTTTTATAATTGTGCCATACAAATGCAATCTTAAATTATTTAATGCATTATAATGAAGTCGTAAGTCGTCGTATTTTATAAATCGGGTTAATTATTTATTAATGAGGACTTTATTTAATAATTGTTAAAGATAGCATTTCTCGTAATCTATGAAAAGACAGATCATAATTGAATCTAGTTTACAAAATTCTTAAATCATGTTAAAATTTCCATACAAATTATAAACACTGATATCTAAAGTAGATCTATCTTGCGAAGAAACCCTAAACCTATCCCTAAATCCGTCAGACATTACGGTCATTATGCAAAATCCACGATCTACACCATCCGTAACAATATTATCATAAATACGACACATAAAAACAGAATCCACCATAAAATATATAGAAATACCTAACAACCTACCAAGAGGCGAGATTTCATAAAACACCCGAAAATTTTCCCTCCGAAAAAAAAACGATCGTTATAAAACCAGCCAATGGGAGCGCTCGAAACGAATTGGAGGGCGAGGGAACGCGTCTGATTGGTCGGTTTGGAGAATGGTGGCTTGTGATTGGTCGGTGGGTTGGACGGTGCGTTTGTGTGTGTAGATGCGTCGGTATCATGTTAATTGCGATGTTTGGGCGCGTTGGCTACATGTGTTCACGTCTAGCAAATTGAAGGCTCTACCTTTTATTAGATTCACGTATGGTTTTATGTAAATGGATATTTGTAATAAAGAAATTTCATGTCCTTTGACTTAAGGGCATTGAGCAATTAGGATTTTTTTGTTCTTAATGTTTTTGGCCCGAAGACCTTCGTGCGATATTGATGGTAGTCGTGTAATTAGGTTTTTCATATTTTGACTTACTAATTAGATTTTTTGATTACAAACTTATTAAATTAAATTATAATTGCTTTTATTTTGTAAACAACTATAAGAATTATAAATGGGGATTCAGGAAAATACTGTTTTTTCATTCGACATTTAACACAAAATTTATGTAGCAACGTTCACACTAACTTGCAATATCCAAAATTTATACAAAAAATATACTTCTAACACTGTCTACACTTTAATATTATTAGAAATAACCTACTATTTGCCATTTTGACTGTCATGATTAACTTTTTTTTAGTACTGTACTTCAACGTTCTAGAACCGTCGCTACATGCTACATTTCTTACTCCGTGCTCTATCAAATGAGTAGGCAAAGAACTAAATTTCAGATTTACAAAATATACGTATTTTAATTACCTATTTCTTTCCCCGGGCTGTCATTTTCGAAGATCTTTGGTAGTCGTTAAAAGTAGATAGAAGCTTGAAAGTCTGACAACCAGTATATGTATTGCATATTTACCTTACTTATCGTGTTATATCCCAGGTAACTGGGTTGTGGAGGTCAGATAGGCAGTCGCCCCATGTAAAACACTGGTATTCAGCTGCATCCGGTGAGACTGGAATCAGACTTCAACACAGTTTGGAAAAAATGCTAAGCTTCTCTCTCAGTAATCTCGCAATATATTTAATACACTACCTTGCTCAACAACAACTACAATTTTCCGTAGAAAACGTCCTCAATAACTTTATGTGCCATATCTCCACTTCAGCCTACACTATAAACTTAAATAGCGTAACGATACACGCGTAATACTATCACATATAACACGGTGAAAGTTAAAAGATAGTATCTACTAGATTAAGATTAAGTTTAATTAATGGCGAAAGTTTAAGTTTTTGGTTTCTGAAATTGTAATTGCTTTGAAGGGCCTTTGATGTGTTTTTAATTTGTTTTGTTGAAATTTAATTATTGTTGCTGTTTATTAAGATTAGGATTCAAAAGATTTCAACTTGGTATTTAATATATTATTATGTTTATTGTAGAAAACTTTGTCATTTTGTTTCTTGTAACCGGACTACATAATATCGCAGGATCTTCATGTTTTAAAAACTCTGGAACTGCTACTCAATATATACTATCAATAATTTTTAATCTTTTCGTAAAGCTATCTATCCTATCTTATTAAAAACCAAATATTTTGGTTGGTGGGACAATCTCCATCAATTAAATTATTTTATTGAAGTATATTGTGACACGAAATGAATGGACAATATCATAATAATCTATCGTAAGTTAGTTTTCATTATACAAACACACATAAAAACACACTTTTCTGCTATAAGAGTAGGCAGAGACCAAAGACTGCCGCTTGGTACAATCCTTACAAACTTCCTTTGCATCTTGTCACACAAAACCGGTTACGAGTCAGTTTTCTTCAAAAGAATTTTAATACGTAACTTTTATTACATCTGCAAATACGACTCCAACATTGTCCAATAGTTTCACAGATCTTCAAATTGATCTCAACACATTTAGTTCTTCATCTAAATCTATACTTCTATACTAATATTATAAAGCTGAAGAGTTTGTTTGTTTGTTTGATTGAACGCGCTAATCTCAGGAACTACTGGTCCGATTTGAAAAATTATTTCAGTGTTAGATAGTACATTTATCGAGGAAGGCTATAGGCTATATATCATCACGCTACGACCAATAGGAGCAGAGTAGCAATAAAAAATGTTACAAAAACGGGGAAAATTTTGACCCATTCTATCTTATGTAACGCAAGCGAAGTTGCGCGGGTCAGCTAGTGATCTTCATAAATTTCTTTCATCACACATCCTCAATGTCCAGACTCTACAATGTAACTTATCTTATCTTACAAAACTATTCCAGCAAAATTGCCTTCACTTTGCGAAATTTATTTGCTGGTTGCAAACCACCTTGCAAAATAATTACTTATCCGTTTTTTGCTGTACACACTTTTATTTCTTAATCAAAGTGTGGATATTGTACTGAAAGTGTAAGAGAAATCTCGAAAATAGAAATGTGGTTGGATTGATTTAGTTTGCAGACATTTTGTCTTAATTTAGCTAGTTTTTTTTGTATGTATGTTAACACAGTTATTATATTTATAAGGTATCTGTGTAGTTATTCTTTCCAACAGTTCACTTCAAGCAATCTTAGTTAATGCAGACTACCGTGTCTAGATGATAAAAATATACCATTTTATAATCTTTTGTTTCTATTTCTACATTAGTATACATAATGTTCTATTATTAATAGTGTATGTACTTCAAATGTAAAGAATTATTTAAGTGAAAACACATAAAAATGTACACTTCATTATGCCTGAATTTCTTATGTTCTGGGTTAAACAATACACGTGATCAGCATATTATACAGTTCAAAATACTATTAAAACTACTAAAAACATTCGCAAACTGAAATAAAATATGTAGCTAACCATAAATTTACTACAAAAAGTATACTCTCGTTAGGAAAATATTTTTCTTAGGTAATATAATTTTAAAACCTTCTCCCCGTTGACAGACAGGATGATTATAGAAATAAAACGGAAGCCTTCACTCAAACGATTGATTTACGTTCAGCAGTGGACCGAGACCGATTGTAAATGAATGAATTATACATTCATGTGCGTTATGTTTGTATCTAGTACTGTTTTAACATTACTATGTGTTATAAATCTGTCTATCTGTCTGTATAAAATAAACTCGAAATTTACTGAACATTTGAAAAGATACTCTTGAGGAATGGTTAAGTGTGTAATTGGTTAAGGTTCCGTGTGAACTATGTGGAATTGTTACATTCAGACGAAGAGACTCTATTATAACACCTAGAATATAGCGCGTAAAAGTACTTGAACCGATGTTTTTCATACTATTGATAGCCAGCTAATAAATAGCAAATTATTCACTTATGATACAGACAGGCCATAGAAAAATTATCAAACAAATAAAATTAACAGCATTGATGAATATTGCACACTAATAAATGCCACCATAATCATTTTTAATTCCTTAAAAGGCATTTTGACGATGTATTTTTTGTTGCATACCATCCAAAAAGATTAACATTAACGAACGAGGAAAAATATTTAAAAAAATATGTTAGTAGGTATAAAATGTGCAATACCTTTGTAAATCTACTTTTAAAAGTAAAAGAAGAACCATCATCATTACACAGCAATTTACTTCATATTAAACGTAAACCAGGAAACATATAATAAACCAAACAATGTCACCGAAAACAATACAATTAGGACAAACATACATACCATACGAAAACAAAAAAGTACCAAATTTCATACTTCCGTAACCATAGATCACGGAAACCAACATCACTCTTATTCACTACAAAATAAAGTCTAAATTGTCTCAACACGACAGTAAAAACAAAATTTGTTCGTAACACAAGCCCTACTCACACATACACACACATATACTTACACAAGTTTCACGCACACATTGAAAGTCGGTCTGTGATTGGTCCACGAGTTGCGCGTACGCATATATCAGCAAGATCTTGGATGTTTTGAAACAAGTTCTGTCGGGTAATTGTTAGAAAGGTGCTAGGCAGGTCTGTATGTAACTATCAAGTTGCGTGGTACATTAACATATACATTTTTTATTACTGATTATGTAAGTTTCATATTTATTGCTAAGGTTATGTAATTGGTTAAGTACTGATTTGTGAAATGGAGGTGAATTAAGTAATCTAGGGCACATATAAAGGCAACTTGTAACTGTTTTTCTTTTTCGGGGATTTCCCGTCTCATAACGAGGTCTACTTTTCTATCTGGCCTTTTTCCGTTTTGTTCTACTTGATACATCAAATTCCTAGTCAAATAAGTTACAGATTTTAAATATTTTTTTATAACTTAATAACTGACATCTTTCGCTGAATATAAGCTAAAGAACAATCATATTATTCTAGTTGCTACGACATGAATGCGTAACAAATTAATTTGAGATCAAATGTTTACATCCAGTTTCCTAAAAATACTAAGATTTTGAGGTACTAAAAGCCATTTTCACTGTTATTATTATAAGGCATCAGATAGCATACCTATGTGCTATATAAAGCGACAACAATGTATAAAGCAAGACATTAGTGTCTAAAATAACATTAAAGAGATAAGCTACTTATTTGATAGATTTTTATAAATGGTTAAACCTGGGACTAGCATTTAACTTGAGATTTAAGTTTTTTTTTTAATTATTAATGGTTATAATATGATTTATTAAATTATTCTGCCCTGAGTTTAACCCGAAAATCGAACTCGTATCCTCAAAATCACAAAGTCTATACCTAGCAAATAAACTGAAGCAATGTTTTTACCTATTAAAACAATGTTTCAACACACCCAGGGATATAAAACCATACTTTTACTTCAACAAAATTACAGCCACAATAAAAATTACATTACAAAATAACCAAAACCTTTTCCTGGCGCAAGATGGCGGTAGCGTCGGACAATGGCGGCGGCCGCACATCCGCTGCTCGCATGCTAATCTCACTTCCGGTCATGCCCGTCTGTGTCTGCTTATTATCACCGAAAACTTTGTTATTTTTAGTATCGGAGGGAAAGATAATTTAAGAAAATCTTGTAAAATATGGTTATTTTTGACTTTTGTTAAAATCCTAGAGAAAAAGCCTTTTATTTTATTACTAGCTTTTGCTCGCACCTTAAATTGTAGCGCGTCTCTAACAGCCTACATTTTGACGTTTAAAATGCACAACTACTACTAATCGTATGGTTAGTGGTCAACCTAGTGTCAAAGTTGTTCAAGCCGCCCGAAAGGTCTTTGACATGGCTTAACGACTATTATCTTAATTGACAACAACCGGGACCGACTTTATACGTGCCCTCCGAAGCACGGAGACGCCCAGTTCAAATACCACTATGCGGTCAACCATCTATGGCATGACCGCGCCAAGGTTTGCTTAACCCACAGATCGTTTACCGGTGATAACCAAAGACCGGTAAGCGCAACTGGCTACGGGCAAATGTACTGTAAAAGTAGTTTATACGGCGCCCGCTAGAGGCGCTGATCAGATTTTAACACAAACATTCTCAATAGCTAGCCGGTTATCGATAGTCGATAAGGACAGAGAATCGCGCTACTGAAGTAACATTGTAAATATCTTTCAGTGCAATACATAATATCGTCTGACAACTTAGTAAAGAGCCTTGGCATGCACGAATTAACTAGATTTTAATTACAAATTCTATGTATTTCTAAAATATAGTAGCTGTATCAAACAGGCCACTATCAGCTGCATAAGCATACGAGCCACTGAAGTTATATTATATCAGCTTAGCCTTTCTTCCAAACTATGTTGGAGTCCGCTTCCAGTCTCACTGGATGCAGCTGAATATCAGTGTTTTACATAGAGCGACTGCCTGTCTGACCTCCACAACCACTACCCAGATTATAAAATGAGACCCTTCGAGTCTGGTTGTCAGACTTTCAAGCTTCTGACTACTGTTAATGACTGTCAAAGATATTCCAAAATGACAGCCGGGATCCACAATTTAACGTGCCTTCCAAAACACGGAGAAACTCGATATGTATAAGATAGTCATCCATCCACAGAACAACCTTAGCAAGCGTAGCTTTAACCTCAGAGATCGATCTGCGCGGCTGTTGTTAACTAAGCCACGAGCAAGTACAACATAGTGGCTTTTAGATAGAAGTCAACTGAGATACGTGATAGTTCCCTAGGAATCGAACCATGGACATTACAACCTCCACTATAAAAGACAACCCCCGCACTCAGTTCTATATTTTATATTTAGTATACTCCCGTAAACCGCGATACTTGCAAACAATGCTCTCTACAAAGTTGTTGTAGTATAGCTGGCATGTCCGTTACATACCGATCGTGCGTGTGGTTAATTAAAATGCTAATTTATAACTATCGGCAAGTATAACCAGAAGTCTGGCCTAGTATTTAAAATCTAAAATAACGTGTTTACAGCTAGTAATAAAGAAAGGCATTTGTTATAACGGTAAATATCGTGCTAATGAAGTCCTGTATTTGAACGATGAGAGACTATTATAACTTTTTAAATGTCCACTTGCACATAATAATAATATAAGTAACTAGCTGACCCGCGCAACTTCGCTTGCGTCACCGAAGAGTGAATGAGTCATAATTTTCCCCGTTTTTGTAACATTTTTCGTTGCTACTCCGCTCCTAATTTCCGTAGTGTGATGCTATATAGCCTATAGCCTTCCTCGATAAATGGACTATCTATCACTGAAATATTTTTTTAAATCGAACCAGTAGTTCCTGAGATTAGCGCGTTCAAACGAACAAACAAACAAACTCCTCAGCTTTATAATATTAGCACAGATAGAATTTGGGAATTAACACGAACATAACCATATTTTACTCTAGAATGCCTGACGTTCAGTTTTGTTTAACCACGGCTAATGAAAGGTAACTGTTACATTGAACCTTCAGAAAATCGACACTAAACCTTCCTCGGAAATGTCCTTCCCTATGGGTGAAAACCGCATCGAAATTCGTTTAGTAGATTTTGAGTTAGTCGCAAAAAGACAGACAAATGTGGCAAGGGGACTTTAATTTATATACAAAATATGAATGTCGAGATGACGATTCTCGACCTTACTAAAAAAGAAACATTTCACATCATTCCTGTTTTTATAATAACATAATCACGAAAACAAAAATATTTCGCCACATGTGAATTTTGAACATAAAAGGGGATATTCCCATAGATTTCCCATGGAACAAAGAGCGCTTCGTCATGGTGTGTTCACAATTTCACATACATATTTACGTTTTATGGGACGAGTCCGGGACGCAGGATAATGTCGGAATTATGGCTCTTTTTTGATATTATCTTATTGTTTTTGCGTTGTATTATTATTTTAACATAAGGTTGTAAATGTATAAAATTATATGAGTGTATGGTGAAGAAGGTAATCTTTCGATACTATATTATAAGTTTGAGTGATGGACGGATGTTTGTTACTTAATAATTAAAACGACTAAATGGATTTTGACGAAATTTTGTTCATAACATAAATTAACACATAGGATATTTTGTACTACGGGAAATATTTCACGCCAACGAATTCGTGGGGCAGAAAATGGTGAATTATACGTATTAGGAACCCAGTAGATACTGATCATAGAATAGACTATAACTATCTTTCACACAAGGCAGGCTTTAAATAATATAAGTTGTAACATCACAGTCATATCTACATGTGTATAAAACTCACTAAAGGAGATTGCTAAAAAAAAACCCAGGCTGTACACAAAAGTTATGTAACTCAAAAAATTAGTTATACTGTGTAATTGAATTCCCAATGTTTACCTCTATCAAATTCGATGGCTGAACATCCTATTTTGCTATTACTTTTTAGTAGGGGTTTTTAATATATTTTCAATATTTTTTATCATGAATATAAAAAAGTCATACCCGCCCACACTACTAGCTGGCGCCCGTAGTGCGGTTTCGATACAATTATATTATTCAAAAAATAATCATTGTGATGAATGTTTGAAAAATATTTATTTTTTAAATTCACCTTTTAAATAGCAGATAATAGCAAAAAATTGTATTTAGCCATCGAATTTGATAGAGGCGAATATCTGGAATTGAATCACTCAGTATCACTAAAATTCTGAGTTACATAACTTTTGTGTACAGCCTGGGTTATTTTTCCCATACATTTTGAGCATTCTCCTTTGCTTCTTAATTCATATTTCTAAGGCCATCAAAGGCGAACTTATTACATTATACAGAACGCAATGCAAACCTCGGGGCTACTATTGATTAAGCCACGTCAAAGGCCTTCGGGCGGCTTGAACAACTTTGACACTAGGTTGACCACTAACCATACGATGAGAAGAAGAAGATTGATAATATATTATACACAGATTTGCTGCCCTCTCACCTGTAAATTGTTTTGTCAAAGCTCTATTAATAAAATTACAATTAATTAATTCCATAAACGTGCTCATTTAAGTTAAAAACTAGTAATTATTGTAGCGACAGGTTAACTAGGGGGTGCGTCCGCGCATGACGGCCTTGTACCTGTATACACCCTTACATACCTGCACATTATACTGGGAAAGGGATTAAGGAACATATTTTACCAAAAAATCAGACATTTTGTCTAATTATTAGGGAATGAATGCGAATTTAGATTGGTTTGTTTCACTTTAAATCATAAACAGACCGATGGTGTCGTCCACTGGAGCATCGTCCATTGTGGGAGTAAGCCACAAACCCATTTCAACGCGAAAATCTAAAAGTTCTGACTCTTCGTTTTTGAGATGCTTTGTAATATGTGCTTATAATTTCAAATCAAAGTCTTTTAATCTATACTTCTATACTAATATTATAAAGCAGTGATAGCCGAATGGTATAAGTTGTCACCTCCTACGCATGTGGTCGCAGGTTCGAACCCAAGGCAACACACCAATGACTTTTCGAAGTTATGTGTGTATTAGAAATAGTTGTCACGTGCTCCAACGGTGAAGGAAAACATCGTGAGGAAACCTTGCATGCCTAAAATTTGTTTAATACATTTATTGAGGGCATGCAAAGTCCCCAACCCGCACTTGGCCAGCGTGGTGGACTCAAGGCCTAACCCCTCCCTCATTACGGGAGGAGACCCTTGCCCAGCAGTGGGACAGTAATGGGTTAAATTTATTTTTTAATATTATAAAGCTAAAGAGTTTGTTTGTTTGATTGTTCGTTTGTTTGTTTGTTTGAACGCGCTAATCTCGGGAACTACTGGTCCGATTTGAAAAATTATTTCAGTGTTTGATAGCCCATTTATTGAGGAAGGCTTTGGGCTATATATCATCACGCTACGACTAATAGGAGCCGAGTACTAGTGAAAAATGTTACAAAAACGGGGAAAATTATGATTCTCTTATGTGACTCAAGCGAAGTTGCGCGGGTCAGCTAGTAATGTTATAAGTTAATAAAAAATCCTGGCCGGAATTAAACCGAAATCAGCGGCTTTAACACTTGTAACGCTCCATCATACTGAATACGTGTTATTTTTCACGGCATTCCTTCAGTATTACCTTTTTTATAGAAAAAAAACATGGCATTTAAATCAATAAATATGTCATTTTTCTCGTCATAGAACTATAATATTATTAAAGAATTTTCCTGATCAATACCACAAAAATCTAAACTAATCCTAAAATAGCTATCTGGTGGTGGGTATGTAGGTTTGCTCAATCATCTATATAGGCTTTAAAAATCTCTCAAAAAATCACTGAACGGTACAGACATGATATAAATATATAAAGGTAATGTGTGTTGGTGTTGTTGGTCAACGCTCTGTACATGAAGGGAGTGCGTCCGCGCGTGACGTCCTTGCACTTGCATCGGTATTATGCTTTATTGGAATACCATCACGCTAAGCTTATAATATAATGTATAATGTCTAAGCTTATAATGTGTTTTGACCAAGGATACGGTCGAAAACCTACCTATGGGGTGGATTTTCCAGAAAATAATCTCTTAACAACTCTTCAAGGAACGTACATGACAAATTCGAGCTTCTTGAGTTCAGTAGTTTCGGCTGTGCGTTGTCTGTCAGTCACAGTGTTTTCACAATCATAAGGTTCGGGTTTCCCTATTTAATGGTTTTTGTATCTAATTAATTTGAGGTTGGTATATAGTTTTCTACGTTGCAGAGAATAATATATAGTTCGATTAGGATTAATTAATCTCGGGAAATGTGACTTGTTTATTATGTGCTTAACAATCTTACGATACACACACTCTCATTTCCATTGCTATTTCAATAAGACTTTCTTGTTTATAGTCTTTTTATCTATAACCCGACCGGTCTTAAGCTCAATCTGTTGTATACTAGACGTCCACACGTCTATAAACTTCTGAAAAATATATTATAAGGCCGCCAGAAATCCCCATACATTAACTATTTTTCAAATATAACAACATCCTCCTTTATTTAAAAACAAAATACAAAAACTCATTTTAAATCTGAGCTCTCAATAGCACCGGATATGGTCCCCTCTGTACGGCTTGTTTTATGTGCTGGTGTGTATTAAGGTTTATGGGTTACATCATGGGATTGGTACGTTTGAGTTGAATGTGGTGGGATTGTGGTGGTGCTCGTGATGGGGGCTGTAAAATTGGGATTGGTATTTGCTATGAACGGTTTTAAAGATGGTTAATTTGCTAGAGGTCTGATTTTGAGTTGCGTATTTTTTATTTTATCGTATGGTATTGGTTAGTCGTGACTAGAAACTAGTGTTAAATTGTTAAAGCCCGAAAACCTTTGATATGACTTATGTATTGTTTAAAGAATTTATAAATTAAAGAAAAAATATACATATTTTTGCTTATTACAGAAGTGAATTCATCATTCAAATCCAGGAGTCAAACCTAAAACTTTACGCTTTTCAAAATATTCGACTTAAATACTGCACTATGATGATTTTAGAACACACATATGTATCAAAAAGTCATTATTACAATCTGAGTAAATTTATCTATACTAATATTATAAAGCTGAAGAGTTTGTTTGTAAAACAAAATTGTTTGTTTAAAAAACGGGGGAAATTTTGACCCATTTTCTCTTATATGACGCAAGCGAAGTTGCGCGGGTCAGCTAGTTATACAATAAAATTCAAATATTTTCTATTAAAACACGAAAAAACATGATTTAACTAAAACAGGATCTCCTAATACAACAAGATTGAGAAAAACCCTTAAAATCCAACTATACTCATTACTCAGTTTCCATATTTTGGTGGAGGCTTCAAGATGTAGGGGGGAACACCTGCCGAGTACTACTGAGTGGTACGGATAGCATACAAACATACAAGTTTTTAAAACAAGTATCTAATATGTCAAAGAAAAAGAGAGAGAATAAAAAAATATCTTTATAAAGTTCACCATTTTGAAATAATATTATTTTGAAACGACTCTACTACGCGTTATTTCAAGAAACAGCCCAAACATTTTTGTATATTTACTGCTCTCTAGTTGCATATTTTTTTATTAGTTGCATTTTTTTATTATTTTATTATACTTTCCATACTTACATACAAACACAGATTAACATCGTAACAAAAGTTTTAACATCGTGTTAACAAACAGGAATCTATCTTTAGTATTAGAAATACATTCCTATATTGGAATAAAAAGTTATTGCAAAATGACCTTAGAATATCGTCTTACCAAATAATTAAGTCTGTATTTTAACGAGAATTAAAACTTGTTGCATTTAATTAAAATTCAGAAAACCGCATAGTGCTGGAGTAACAATTCAAAAAGAATTATGTAACTATTATCATTAAATTCATAACTTCAAAACCAATAATTATAGTTTCTCTACAACAATTAAATAAAACCGGAAGTTTGTAATTTTTTCAGTAAGTCGTTGCTGTCTGTACCGCATCCGAGTCCCCAGCTTCCGGTCGGCCATCTTGTTAGCTATTACGTTTAATTACTACCAGCAACAAGGCTTTATTTGTGTCTCAACTTCGTAAATACATTTATTAGGGATGTATTTTTGGATAGAGGCTTAGTTTACTTGAGGTTTCGGAGAAAAAAGGAAAGTCTTGGTTTACTTTTAGTCATTAATGTCTATAGTAAAATGTTCTAGAATCAATACACAGCAATATTAAAGTTCCCTCTTTGAAAAGTAATCATCTCCTCTTTTAAAAAATACTGCTGCTGGCATTTTCAGCGGCAAGTAAATACAATTATTATACACTTAAAAATGTGACTTTAAAAAAAAATTGTATATTTATAATCTGACCAGTTTTCTAAGAGAAAAACTGTACTGTAAAATACTTGAATATTTTCAAAAATTTCTTGGCTAAAAAATATTGGCCGCTTAACAAAATTTAAATTCAGTAGTTTCTCCACAAAAGCTGAAAATACGGACAGACAGAATCTCCTACATAAGTAAGGGTACATAAAAGTCTACCTTTATACAACTTAAGGTAAAAAACAAATACACAATTTATTTGTTCATAAATAATTGTGTTGTTTGTTTACAGTTTGGCAAATATTCATATAGGTTTAATTTATTGCACGTATCCGCCCATAACTTTGATGTACACCGTGTGTTCACAATAAATATGATTTACCTGTATCACTATGAATAAGTATAAGCATCTAAATATAATGTATGTATGTTTGTATGTATGTAAATATATCGCTATAATAAAAGACGATGTTTTTGTATTAAAATTTAAGTTATCTATACTTCTACTAAGTTTTTGTGTAAGTAGTAAATAATCTCTCTTTAAATAGTAGTTCCAATGTACGTATGCGTATATCTTTCACTTGAAACCTTACAAGATGGAAAATATTGCGTATGTCCATGTGCACGACAATATTTTATGGGAAAAATGACTGTAAAAATCGTGTTAGCCTGAGAAATTTTTGTTTATAATAGAATTTAGTTTTGTCTTAAACATAATTATGATTATGATTATGATTACGGATAAAAGAGGTGTCTATCCCATCAAATTTATACCAGCATCTTCGTCAATTTTTTATTATCAAAATTATACCATCGATGTATACCTGTTCATAGTATATTTTGAGTAAATTTCAATAACATACTCCCACAATCACCTTCAACCAATACTCAATACTAAAACCTTTCCAATAATCCACAACAAATGTTATGAAAACAATATAGGCGAAGCACAAACAGCCGGTTATCCAGGCATAGCCGGGTATCGACCGGGGGCGTGACCGGTCGATCGTCACGCCTCGTGCCCACCCCGCCCGGGTATGAAAGTGTAACGTAACAACCGCGCTAAGATATCGTGAACACGGATAAATTTACGTATGTTTTTCAAAGATTAGATAGTTTTTCTAACCGTTTGTGAAGTATTTTATAGAGATTGCGACTAATATTTATTACTTGCATGAATTGCTCTTTGAGGCTGATATGACATTCTGCGATAGCCATGGTTCCAATTAACCGCCGGTTTGTAGGTAAACATAATAATAATCTTACTATTACTTTTCAGTCTAACTATTAGTAAGTAAGTACAGAGCACAATCTCGTCTCTATTATTATTTCAATAAGCTGAACTTACATTAAAAGAGCTGCTGCTAACATCAATCAGATTGCACGAGAATCAAGACTTAATTTACACTTATTAAAATAACTTGATTTATGGCATACTTATTTTATACGTTAATACATACATACATAATATCTCACCTTCCCATAGAAGAATGCACAAATCAGATAGCATCTATACTAATATTATAAAGCTGAAGAGTTTGTTTGTTTGTTTGTTTGAACGCGCTAATCTCAGGAAATACTGGTCCGATTTGAAAAATTCTTTCAGTGTTAGATAGCCTATTTATCGAGAAAGGCTATAGGCTATATAACATCACGCTACGGTCATTAGGAGCGGAGTAGCAACGAAAAATGTTACGAAAACGGGGAAAATTTTGACCCATTCTCTTCAGTGACGCAAGCGAAGTTGCGCGGGTCAGCTAGTATTTCATACTTGTTTGTTTCATTTTATAATGTTATTCTGATTCATTGTGACTGTTTTTCTGACCGCCAGTTTCATTCTCCTCTTCTACGTTTAAACTTACTGTTAAAGCAGCTATCATTCTCACTTATATGTTAATAAGATAATGTAACATCTCAAGTAGCTACATGTCCCAGTTTAAGTCTATATTTACGTAAAACCAACATTTACAAACTATCGTACTACAGATTTATCAACAAAACGAACACAAAACTCCACTAGTATACACTAAAATCCGGTTATTACCCGGGCATCGGAGCGCGTCCATCGATCGTGTACGCCCTGATACGCCCGGGTACACGGTCGATCCGCCCGGGTAGATGGTCGATCACCCGGGTCGATACAAAGGCTCAGTCGATACCATTCACGAATAGCATTCATTAATAATGTACGGAGACGTAAAAATAGTGAGCTTGAGATTGTGGAAATGTTGAAGATTTTGGCTCCATTCTCTTTAAGACACTTTTCAAGCTGCTTTCCTGATTATTTATCTAAGGTTTACATGATTAGGAACACACGATTTATCTTACTGGTCTTGAAAGTAAAGTTGTCTGGCAAAAAGGTCATGTGTGTACTTGTAACCGGCGGTCCTGTATGACAAGATATATGGATGTGAATGCTTTTGAAGCTTGTAAGGAAAGTATAGACTGAATATTTTGTTTAGTGTTTGAGAGTACTGATGTGGTGACAGGATAAGTCAGCCTAGCTGCTTCCAGGGTGCGCCGCGGCGAACCTTCTATCATGCACTACAAAACTTTAAAAAACCATTGACACAAAGAAGCTTGTAAGGATCGTACGAAGTTGCGTACGTTGGTTTCTGCTCCACATATAGGAAAAAGGCGTGATTTTTGTGTGAATAAAAATTTCATAAGTATGAAATGATAATAATGATGACTAGTTTTTGATGACTTTCTTCTGTTCTCCTTTACGTATGTTTTTAACAATGCTCTTCTGTCCTCTAGGTCATGGTGGAGTCAACCAACTAGGCGGTGTGTTCGTGAACGGTCGGCCGCTGCCCGACGTGGTCCGGCAGCGGATAGTGGAGCTGGCTCACAGTGGAGTCCGACCCTGTGATATCAGCAGACAACTACGTGTGTCACACGGTTGCGTGTCCAAGATACTGTCTAGGTAAGTGGAGAATATCATTTTCACTACATATATTTTAACCCTTATATAAATAAACACACTATAAACCTATTTTAGTTAAACAACTACTAAAATATGTTTTCTCTTTTTCGTTTCGCTAAGGAGTGAAAGAAACAAAACTGTTTATAAGCCTTTCATAACTTCATATTTTTATGAACAAGAGGGTAACTGTTTACTGTCCCACTGGGCTAGGGTCTCATCTCGACCGAGTGAGAGGCTACCTCGAGTCTACTCCGCTGGCCAAGTGTGGGTTGGGCACAAATTTTCATCCATTTTTTATAAATAGACAGAGTAGTTTACGAGGAAGGTTTTAGTGAAGAATGCCACATGATGATGATTGGTTAATTGATAGTGTATGGTATACTTATTTAGGAAGATGGGATCCACCTTCTCTGAAATCTACATTTTGCGATAAAGAATAATAGATGCATAAAACTAAAAATAAACTGTGAAAATATGATATGAAGCAACAGGACAAACAAGGAAAGAAGGTTAAATTATTATAAGCATGCTCACTAAGAGTACAATGTACTCATATTTTTTACAACCATAAACCACCTCCAAAACCTCAGAAATACCTAACAACAATCAAAATTATTTTCCTCCTATTCTCCTTTAATTACAGCCGTGATACGTAGCTGTTAACCCCACCCACAAACACACACACAGACACACAAACACACACTTATATATAACTACATTATGACACACACATTCATACGGTGTCTATACGTAACCATACATGCACAAGTCACAGGAAAAAAGGCGTAAGTGTAATAAACTTACTTTACAAGACAGCTAAAAACTTGTTAAACCAGGTTTTATTTTATGTTTCTGATTTTATGATACTGTGTTATAAATATTAAGATTGAAGTAGAGTAGGTGTTTTATGTGTGTATATTGGTTTATCGACTTTTTTAATCAACGTGATATCTCAGTTTTGTGTTGCACAGAATCAGTTACTTGATATAAAAGTATCTTCACTTGAACTGTTTAAAACTATAACAACAGAAAAATATGTATTTACACCTTTATTACATAATATAATACGAGAATTAACGCGTATCCTTTCTGGCCGTGGTCGTAGACTGACTAAGCAGGCATTCTGAGGGAAAATATACGTTAATTCCCATATTTTAAAGTCACGCGAAAGTTTCAAAGTTCCACTTATATCGTTATTACTCCGGGTGCTGTGTCGTGTATAGACACATTACATATGTGTGCGTGCCCCCGTTCCATACAGTGGGTCCGGCGCGTGCGCAGACAATACGCTTATGTCATTTTCTTTTGTTTTTTAGTTGAAACTGGTTGATTTGGGTACCGTTGGGAAATGGGTAAATTGTTCGTGCGTTATGCTTGTAGGAAATTGTTGGGTACATGTAAAATTTGTTTTGTTTTGTTTACTTTTTTGATGTTAGGTAACGTGTGTACAGAAGAAAAGTCGTTGTAGCATTTGGTGTTTTGAAGACGCGTCCTGAGCCTATTCCGACAATTGATTTTAGGTGTTTTTCCATTCAATATAATACATAGTATTAGGTATATTAAACATAGCTACAGAAACAAAACAATACACATACCTATCTTTATTAAATGTGAAGTTGAAATTATTCTTCCAACTATGTTGGAATCGGCTTCCAGTCTCACTGAATGCAGCTGAACATCAGTATTTTACATGGAGCGACTGCCTATCTGACCTTCACAACCCAGTTACCTTTACGGGTTAACACCGTACCAGACTTTCAAGCTTCTGACTGCTGGAAACGACTGACAAAGATCTTCGAAAATGACAGCCGGGACCCACAATTTAACGTGCCTTCATTAAAGAACGGGGATTCGACCAAAGTGTGTATTCCCATAAAATAGATATAATACTACGTACGGAACCATTATTCACATAATAAAATATAGTTCAGCATCCAACTAGTATATAATTGGAGTATTTATAACAGTTATTTTTATCTTCATCCGGATTTTGAAAAACAATCTTAATGACTTAACTTTTATACTCATTAGTCAAATGACTTTTAGATAGAACTATGCCGACATAAGGGCGTAAGTAATCGTTATTTTTGATGATCTTTAGATGGTAGGACATTTGATGGGATTAAAATTCCTGATTTCCTTACTTACGCCTAAAATATATTCCCTTATTACTGCAGAATTTCATACCAACGCAGTTTTCTTCGAGGTCTATATCATTGACATTTACAATGTAACTGAAAAATATTGTAGCTATTCTCGACACCAGAATTTTCAAAATCAGCTTAGCAGTTTTGCAGACTTCCTCTACAAACAATGTATTGATCAAATACAATATGATTGATACATGAGTGACGTTAATTTATACAACGATCGACCTCATACTGTCAAATGGTGAAGCAACTAATAACATCTATATTGTAATTATACCAGTCAGCAGTTTATTTCAACACTAAGAATTGAATACTACATATATGTATGTATAAGTAGGCACAGTATGAAAACTGTATACCACTCGGTAGTCGATACCCAGGATATTTCAAGATACTTAGATATTAAACACTAGCTGACCCGCGCAACTTCACTTGCGTCACATAAGAAAGAATGGGTCATAATTTTCCCCGTTTTTGTAACGTTGTTTACTGGTACTCTGCTCCTATTGGTCGTAACGTGATAATATATAGCCTATAGGCTTCCTCGATAAATTGGCTATCTAACAATGAAATGTTTTTTCAAATCGGAACCGTAGTTCCTGAGATTACCGCGTTCAAACAAACAAACAAACAAACAAACTCTTTATAATTTTAGTATAGATTACCCTTAGCAACAACACGGTAGAACAGAAAAAACTAAAACTAACTTGGGCCTTTGAACCGATTTTCATTGCTAGTAAAACTTTTTTTAAATTATCCGACGATTATTATTATTTCGATTTCGTTTTCGTAATATTTGTTCAGTGCCACTTTTGTTCAGAACTTCCCCACATTCGCATTATGTCATTGACCTTTCCTGACAGAGGTACCTGAGGTTTAGTGTTCACACTACGGATGTTTCAGTACACTCCGTTAATAACCTACGGTATCCACAATCATCAAATATTGAAAAATATTTGATTAACAATGTCGTACCGTCGTCTTTTTAATGCTTACTTTTTCTTTGGTCTTCTACCTTTCATTATAAACCCATACTACTATTTATTTTGCTGCTAGCTTGTATCATCCGAAGTCTGGGGGAAAACCTCATAATCTTAATTTTCCCGGTTTTTATACGAAAAACAGTATCTCGTAAATGTTCTCTCTTGTAATGTTTGTCTAGTAATACAAATGAGTGCGTGTAACACAAACTAGCGAGCTGAGAGCTCATCATTTGCGGTTAACCGACGTTAAACAACGCTGCCTAGTTAAACGGCGGTTAAACCGCGGTTAGTATTAAATGTTACCTAATTGGGACTTCATAGAAATCAGCATTTATATATTTTACACCTTGTTTCTATAGGGGTAGGCAGATTCTGATGCAAGTTATTTTTTTTAAACTTTATCCAGTAACTACGAGCTACGCTTGCATTTTTAGCGTAAAAAAACAATTAAAAAATTATAACTTATGTTCGATCTCAAACCTTAAACTAAGTCCATTTCATGTAAATTGTGGGAACAGTTTCGATTTGAAAGCTTCCTAGATAGACATTGAATGATATAACATGAATACATGGATTCGAAGAATTTTCAAGAAAACATTCTGAACTGTAGGTACCTAGTTCCTCCAAACATCAAAAACTGTACTAGTACTTCAGTTTGCTACTTTGACACGCAAACCTACTCAATAAATTTCAGCAAAAATCTGCCCACGGTGTATTTCTTTTCTACTTATCATGCGGTTAGTTGTCATCCTAATGTGTAAGTTATTTAAGCAGCCTTTCAAATTGTTGTCAACTGAGATACGTGATAGCTTCCCTGGATTAACATAAAATCTAAATTTTCACACAGTCAGTTTAACCCCGAAATATCCCCCCACAGGGATAAAAAGCACAGAAACAACAATCCGTTTGTCCCCTCCACTGGCCACTGGTCTACAGATTTGACGATACCACTTGGATATGAACGAACAATAATATGAATTGAACGCGCCGGCCGCTGACCATTGTACGATTTAAATTGAAAACTGAATAGTGATGGGAAATTGTTACACGGGATTCTGTTTCCGGGATTTATTTATGAGACAATAATTTCTTGCCGCATTTAGTTACCATGTTCAATTAAATTAGGAGCTTATATAAATATGTATTACACCCATCCTACGATGAGACTGCGGAAATTTTAAACCCATTCTACATACTAAAGCACTGACTATTGCTCTCCTATTGATATAAAACATATTATTAACAATCAAATCAGTTCATAATATTATAACCAAATATTTAAACCGTTCTATAATATAGTTTTTTACATCTACACAAATAATTAAAATTAATTTTAAAGAGAATTATTTATTCTCATTTCCGTAAATTGTTGACAGTGTCTATTTTCATGCACGTAATTTTAGAGCATGTCTGTCCCCAAAAACTTAAAATGTCAACAGCAATATCACAACAACAAACAGCATATTTTCCAATCGATACCCCGGCGTGGTCCCGCCCTAATCCCGTGGGACGCTCAATCGGAGCTCGCTTTTCAATTTATCCCGGGGCCATTGCAACCCTATGCTTTGTTTTGTGTTCTCCATTCATTTTTGTGCTTAATGACAATCGTGTATTCTTGTGAAGAGTGGACACTTCCCGGGGGAACGGGATGTAGAGTTGCAAATAAGGTGTTGTTCGCTCTTTGGTAATGGGATTGATACTGTTTTAATGAGCCTCTTTTAAGTCTTTTCAAAGATGGTGGAAGAATGAATATGTGTTTTAATTAAACTTCTGATACTGGATTGTAATGAGATTTCAATCTATCATTATCTATTGCTACTTTTATACCTACTATCATTCAGTTTTTCGTATCAATGGCACTGAAAACAAGAATTGCAATTATATAGAACCATAGTTATAAATTTAACTGTTACGTATTTAAATACCTGCTGTACTTTTTATAAGGTATATTTCTTTTGTAACTAGTGTCAAATTAAGTGGTGGAATATTAGTAGATAATTATACCCCGGTCAATTTCCAAGCATTTTGTTAAATAACTCACTATAAAATTCTCCAGCTTCTTCCCTCTATATTTCACTCCAATTTCCTTATTAACACAATAAACATTACACATACGGTCAGTCACAGTACGTGTTGTGTGTACCACGGTCCAGAGCGCGCGGTAATCCGACATTTCGTGTCGTCAACCGGACTAGTCTGAAGTTTTTCATTATAACACTATTTATTAGTTCACGGCAAATAAAGTGCAATAAGAATCTATAGACATACTTACATAATAATACCGGGTTTACCCGTGAAACCCCCGGTTTCTGAGCTACATTTAGCGGTAGTTTATCTATTGAATAGCGTTAAAACTCATACAAAACGCTATTGAATAGATAAACTACCGCTAAGTATACTCAGTAACCGGGGGTAAATGTAGCATGTATAGTGTAGGCGGAGATGAAATACACTCACGTTTCGCTATTAACAATGTTAGTCCCATATATATGTAGGTGCGAGCCTGTGGCCATATCCTAATATAAATTAGAAACGACCAATAGTACATTGCGTGACTAAAGAATTGAATAAACCAATATTTTTGAGTTGTTTGTGGCTGATATTGATATACTGAATTAAATCTTTAGATATTATGCCTTCTCTGACTACATAATATTATGCTATAATTATAATGTCTCTATCCCTATGGGTAGAAGGCGGATTTTTTGTATGTAATATGTATGTACATAATTTTATGTGTAGCCTTAAAGTGTGATAGTAATAATTAAATAACATTCTCTGGTCTCTGCGTATCCCTAAGGAAAGAAGGCGCCATTTTATGTATGTATGTCATATTATGTCTAGTCTTAAAGGTCTCTCCAACTCCTGTCTTAAAGTCCTCAACTGACCTAAACGGTAATGTTTATAATTTCTATCAAATAAATCACACAGACGGACGGAAGTGCGATCGTCACGCTTTCTGCGCGCACCGGCCGGCGGGCGGAAAAACTCACTAATTACCAAACAGATACAGGACTGACTACTTTCATAACAACTACTCTACTGTTATAGTTTACAATACATTTTTTTTAAGTATTTTAAAAGAGGTTGCAGTGAATGTTCAAAGGACAGAGTCCCTCTTGAGAGGACGGTATTAATATTGGTGCCGGTTAACATTTAAAATCATTATTAGGTCGTCTTTTTTAGCTATTACATAAATCTTATTTATTTTTCTGAAATTATACCGAATAGTATAAACACCTGTCATAGCCAAAGGAGTTAGCAAAGGCGTACAAAATACACCTACCTATAATAGATCATTGGAGACCTTATACTCACCTTTTAAATATTATATTTGTTATACCCAAAGATAGGCAGGGATATTTCGCCATTCACTATGTTAGTCTCATGTAATAGATTCTACACACCAAAGTGATAGACACTTGAGTCTTTGTTTTAACAAGTCACCGGCTTGATTCGTTGGAAATAAAGAGTTAGCGACTTCAAGTTGTGAATATAAGTCGATCGATTTGCAATATGACGAGTAGACTCCATTAAATACACATATACTCCAACATTATCAAACTATTGTCTACTATTGAGAATAAACTAATATAACCTAAAAAAAAACCTATTTGCCCGACTAACCCCCTGGTTTCTGAGGTACATTTAGCGGTAGTTTATCTATTCAATAGCGTTTAAACTCATACAAAAAAAACGCTATTGAATAGATAAACTACCGCTAAATGTACGTCAGAAACCGGGTATAAGTAACAACCTTCGTCGTACACACTACCGTCCAGACCACATAGGTAGTAACACAGTACACAAATTCAATATTCCTCACACAAATTGTATCACGGAGATACTCAAGCAATTTGTATCACAATGTACAACATATTGGCGATCATGATAACGCTGGGGGGCTAATAGGCTTATCGGAGCCGGCTTACTGCGGCTTATTGCGGCTTTGAGTGGCTTGAAGCGGCTTAAGCCTGTTTGCGGTTGTACGGCGGTTATTGAATTTGATGATATGAGAGTGAAATATGTGAGGTTTGTAGTAAATGTATGATGATTTTGTTTGATGATGAATATTAGTTGGATTTCTTAATGAATAAATATCTTTTGGTCAATTATAATTTCATTTTATTGTAAAATGGTGGTTTCGGTCAAAGTGGTAAGTGAAGGCAGGTAAATTGATTTCATATTCGAATTTGTTAATGAAAGAGCATTTCTTTTTCACATAATACTTATCCTAAATAACTGTTTTCTTTAACGAATTACTACAAAAACAATTAGTAATGACTATTACTAATTGTTTTTTCTTTAATCTTCTCCTTCTTTAATCTCATACTTTAGGCTTTATCTAAATAGATAAATCATTTTAGAAAATACATATTATAATAATAATACAAGATAATACACTCTATATAAAAAAATCTTAACAGCGTACAGTCTATTCCCTTTTCACAGACGGTCACCCATCCAAATCTAAACCTCACCAACATTCCTTAACTTACACCATTGTAAATCTACCATCAAGTGCACAATCATCATGCTAACGTATATATTGTGTGAGAGGGTAGGCAGGGGTGTGGGGTGTCGTTACGATAATGTTACCGATCCCTATGGGACTAGCGCCCTTGTTTTTGATGATACTGTACAGTTCAATACACAAGTGTTGAAGTGTAAATATTATTGTATTCAAAAGTAAGACTTTCTGTTTTGTGTGTTTAAACGGAACCTATTTAGATAAAAATTTCGCAGAGTGATAGATTCTAAAGCAGTTTAAGCAAAGCCTTTTTATCTTCCTAGAAATTAAATAACTTAGCATATAATTGTATTTTCTGTCACAGTATCCATTTAAAACAAAATTTTATTGACCTGCATAAAGATTTTAACCGAAATGAATGTAAGTTATCAGAATAATATTATTTATAAATAAGTAAATATTTAAGTAGCACCTGTAACATACATTGTGCGCCCATGTTTGCAAAATAAAGCATTATCTTATCTTATTTTAGAAGGAAAATATTTTAAAAATCTATGAATTCACCTGAAAATTTGAAAACCTTGGAAAACTAAAACAATTACAATTAGGTACCACTGTTCTCCACAACTGTACTTCAAAGTACCACTCACTTAGGGTGCGATCACACTGGTAATTGACTTATCACGATACTTGTAAAGCTTCATGTGTACGCGCCCTAACGTAAATTGGTTGAGTGTGGTCCCAGATAATCCGGTTTGAATTATCTTATCTCAGTGAAAAATTTTGCTTATGAAATTTTTTTGGAGTGGGTTGTGATATAATTTTGAGTTAAGTATGGTTAGAATCAAAAATTCAAGGTCAGATATTGTTTTAGTGTATTGGTTATTGAATACAAAAGAGTTTATTTATGTCGATAATTTATTTTACTAAGGCTTCCGTATCACAGTTATTTGAATTTTTCATTCAGTACCTATTTTGATTATATCCTATAGCTAAACGAAATTCAAATATGAAATTAAGTAATTATTTCAACGATATTCTTACAGTGTAGGTTTAGTATTTGTATAAACTTTAAGAAAAAAGCCATAAGGAACATTTTACAATATCATCTGCTGATAATTTTTATGATATATTTCACAACTCTTATAGGGAATTCATAGAAAACATTTGCAGTAAAACTTATACCCTACTTTTTACCATTTCGATCAAGTCAGCAACCATAACTAAAAATTATTTTATTTCAATCTCAACATTTTTTATTTCATCCAGTCACATCATATGGCTAGTCCCAAATCAGCCATAAACAAGCACCATCACGCCCTCTAGGGACATGGCATTAGCAGAAGATAATTAAATTCCTACAATAAAATAACTACCCCTAACTATTCGATTAAAACGAAGGGTGCGAATGTCCTTTTTGATTGAATTGAGTTTTGATGAATTGCAATACATTTTGCGATATTTTTTTAAGTAAAAACCCTTTTGTATATTGTGTGTGGGGTCATTTAGACAAATGTTATGGTCGGTCGGTGGAAATTGTATCATAGTGTCGGATGTCCCATGTTATAGGACAACTCAATAGGGGTTAGTAGTGGGAGAAACCCAATTTTTCGTATTGTATCTTGTGTATATGATAAAATAGCCTACAAATGGTAAATAGATTCAAATCTTAAACAAATCAGCAATAAGTTTTCGAAACCATGTTGTGTGATATTTACTTAGATGATGAAGGCAAACGTCGTGACAGAAACGTACCTAGAGATTTTTGTTCTCAAATGAACACATGTCTCCACTCGATCAATATACGCAAAGTTCCACACAATAACCAATCCCTCAATCCTCACTCTACCATGGACAGCAGCGAGACAATAATGATGTACTTACTTTCTAGTACCCAACAATAATCTACCTAATTTATTCTTTCAATATATACTCGTTGCACTACAATAAAATGTATGTCTAAATCTTAATTTCTTCCCCAGGTATTACGAGACGGGCAGCTTCAAAGCCGGCGTGATCGGCGGCTCCAAGCCGAAGGTAGCCACCCCCCCGGTGGTGGACGCCATCGCCGCGTACAAGCGAGAGAACCCCACGATGTTCGCGTGGGAGATCAGAGACAGACTCCTCAGTGAGGGGATCTGCAGCCAGGATAATGTGCCTTCTGTGTCCAGTATTAATAGGTAAGCTTTTAAACTATATGAGATTTCAGGTTTCATGTTTTGTTCAGTGTTAATGACTACGCTCTGGTAAACATTCATCACGTCTTGAATCTGATCTC
Organism: Anticarsia gemmatalis; assembly: GCF_050436995.1. Classification (NCBI taxonomy): domain Eukaryota; kingdom Metazoa; phylum Arthropoda; class Insecta; order Lepidoptera; family Erebidae; genus Anticarsia; species Anticarsia gemmatalis. The sequence goes on from NC_134769.1 coordinate 1,279,336, forward strand.
TGATTATGGCTTCTTTTATTCTTTATTCGTCGAAGGGGAAGATGATCTGTTCAGTTATAGTAATGAGAACTTTATTGTCATGGTGTTATTGTATAGTTTTGTCAATATAGTTTCTGGAAATTGAGAGGAAAAGAGTTTGTTGTCTCAAAAAACATGTTGTTAACTTTACAAAAATTTAACATACTTTATTTTCGCCCTTTATACACAAAGGTGCAGCCAAAATATCATAATATAGATGTAATACCGTAAATTATTTGAAGTACGTATGCTTAGCTAGTTTAAATTAATATTGTACTTGTTATATGTATATGTATGAGAAAGACAGCAGCTCAAAAAAAACTGATATTCCCTACAAAAAGAGATGCGCCCAACGTGGGGCTCGAACCCACGACCCTGAGATTAAGAGTCTCATGCTCTACCGACTGAGCTAGCCGGGCTGGTGACAAGTTTGCCAAAATAGCTTATCAAAATCACAATATTTGTTTTGCACGATTTTATTCTCGTAAAGATAAAAATATTTTGATAAGAGGTCAAGGTCATGATTTTAAATAATAATATGTTCGTTTTTTATTATTTTTGGTATAGTCTTTTTATCTGAAATTGTATGAGTAAGTTAATTTGTTGAGATAAAAATAGTTCTTGGGGTCAAGGTTATATCCGCAATATATCGCAAATCTCTATTTATGGGTATTAATGCTTCTAGTGTTTTTTTACATATATTTTATTAAAAAGAAATCCTCCATTTTAGTTACTAATTTATGTTAATACAAAAGACTAGAATACCTTTGTTACATTCACATCGCTTAAACTATTGAACCAATTTTGATATATTTGCATAAATTGATAGCTTTACCATAAATATGGCTCCTTGTTTTACAAAGAAAATAGATAATAATATTACAATTTTGGAAAATTTCTTTCAAAATAGAATAAACTTTTCTTAACATATTTTCACCCCCAAAACCCAAAGTTTTCATGGCCCGTCAAGGGGTTGTATACTCACAACCGGAAACGACTAGAATAGGGGTGCAAAGATGGCTCTACCGGAAGTAGAGACACGTGCTCCGAGCGCACCGGAAGTCCTGAGCTCACATCCATTGAATTATTATTCACATATAAACTCTATATATTTATCCTCCTGCCTACATCTGTACTACAAACAGGACATAAGACCGGATAAATTTCAAAAAAATATTTTGCCGCTTTTTAATCTGGTAGTCCCAAAAGATTTAGATGGTGACATCTATCGAATATCTAGGTTACTAAATATAGGTAAATGTCAATTGCCGTGTGGTTCCCTTTTTGCGTAATGGTGACGGAAGATGGACGTGTGTCGGTGCGTGCACGCAGCGGTACGTTAATCGATTTGAATCGTATTGAAATGTTGGTTCTTATTGGATTTTATGCGATAATTAATTAATTAAGACTATAAAATGATGATGTGCACTGGTAGTTTGATATAATTTTATAAAATATTCAATACACCATGATTTTTTGTTTTATGTCCTTTGCAGAGGACAAATGTAGACAATAAAAGTTTTAGTACTTAGACTTCTGATGTACTTTATAAAGTACATAAGTACATATTTCAACATATTTGTGGCTATATCCGACAATGCCATAGCTTTTTGACCATGCCGTGGTAAATGCATGGCTGCATTATCGCATTGTTCAGGTTGAAAAGGGTGCACATAAGAGAAATGTCATGCAGCTGAGCAAATATAAGTTAGTTTTAGCTTATTTCGGATAATAAAGGAAGAGATGATGACGATGAGTACCAGGAAATGGAGTCTAAACACAAGAGGGAGAGAGAAAACCGTACAAAAGCTGCTGCATATTTTTTTCATGGAGCAAAACGGTCGCGATGTAGAAAGAGTGGATGTCATAAAAAAAAAACACTTTATTTTGCAAAAAAATGTGCGGATATTTTTGTTTAACGCCAAACAAGAATAGTTTTTTCGATTTCCACCAAAACATAGAGTAGTATATAGGTAAAGGTATTAATTAAACTTGATTGATCCCTTAATTATGTTCGTAATTAACGACTAATAAGTTATTAAGAATTGTTGAACATGAGAAAAGTTTAATTCTGATAGTTTTGTTTGAAAGAAGTTTTCCTTTTGTTTTATTTTTAACTTTGTGAGACGGACATACAATTCTGACTATTAAAAACCTGTTTAATTTGTGTTATATTCCTATCCAAAACCCATTGTTTACCTTAAAACTAGTCTATGTCCTACATAAATCACATAGTAATATAGTCACTTTGTCCTACATAAAGGACATAGGGAAAAACCGATTTTCCCCATGAAGGATTTTTTTAACTATTTTTCCTGTATATCATATCCTATTGTCAACGTTATACTAAAATTTCAACAGCATACTCCAAAAAAAGGTACCCTGGTAGGCAGGAGGTTAAAGTAAGAGTTGAAATATGATTGCTTATTGGTTTTTATATCCGGTACAAGAGATTTCCATTAAAGGATCTAATAGAATTATCAGACTATCATAAATGGAAGAGATGTAGAGCAATTTTGGAAATTATTCAAACATACGTACTTACGTACATACATACATAAATACATACATACATGCATACATACATATTATTATGTACATACGATCATGCATACATACAGACATACAAACATAATATCACGAATATACCCGAAGGTGTAGACATACATATTGTTGTTAAATTATTCCTTTTCCTTTTCAAAAGTAATTGATTATGAAAGTAAATTCATAAATTAAAGGTTTTATTAATTTACAAATAAGGATATGATGATAGTTTATAGTTAAAGCAGTACTAGTTTTATAGTATTTTACGTAAAGATTATTAATCAAATTTTATAACTATTGCTAATTTTAAGTTTTAATTAATAATTAGTGAAATGTGGAATTTAAACGATGTATACATGCATGATAGATACAATAAAAGCTTTTTGCCACAGAGATACGCACACTAAAGAGCGTCACTTGGTACGATTCTTTGAAACTTCCCTTGCTTCATTCACATTGTATAGAATAACTAGCTGACCCGCGCAACTTCGCCTGCGTCACATAAGAGAGAATGGGCCGTAATTTTCCCCGTTTTATTAACATTTCTTACTGTTACTCTGCTCCTATTGGTTGTAGCGTGATGATATATAACCTATAGCCCTCCTCAATAAATGGGCTATCTAACATTGAAAGAATTTTTCAAATCAGACCAGTAGTTCCTGAGATTAGCGCGTTCAAACAAACAAACAAACTCTTCAGCTTTATAATATTAGTATAGATTTTACAATCAAAACATTTTTCCTGAAAATTTGCAACCTTTCACCGCTAATAATGCTCGCACTTCACCAAATCATAGATAACATCACCCCAAATTAATAAACGGTAGCAAACAGCTGATATCGTGACAACCAACATGCTAATAACACGACAAAGATAAAGACTCCCACTTTCCGGGGAGATTTATCTTATCTGGCAACACGCAATTAGCCGCGGATTTAAGCTGGCAACACTCGAGGTGGAGTGTTTGAGCGGATACATTTTCAATATCAATGGGTTTATTTTATATTTGGAATTTGATAAGAGTTTGATATTAAAATGAAATTATGGTACATGATTAAATGTTGATAAAAGCTTGCGCTGTAACTGCACTTAGACTCTATTAAATGACTTGAATCATCTTTCCAAAGTAATTAAATAATATCTTAGTTGATAGCTAGTCTGTCTCTCATAAACGTAAGCAGTTTCATTTCAATATTTAATTTTTTTTCATATCTTTAAGTTCACTTTTTGTATCCTTTCGTATCTTTTATTATTCTTAACCTACTTATATACAGTAGAAAAGCTAAAATACTAAATAAAACATCAAACGCGCGAAAAATTGTAATAATATTTTAACATTTAACAACACAACCGAATACACTTGAACCAGTAAAACTAACTTCTCAAAGCTATCATATATTTTCTTCAACACCCAAATTCAACCCTAAAAGAGTAAAACAACCCCTTGCGAGAGTGTATCAAAATGCACTCGTTTTAAGTGCTACTGGGGTGCAATGATGTCCATTATTGAACAATGAACCAGTATTATTGGGTATCAATTCAGAGAGGGGTGAATTAAATCGTATTACGCTGAATGGGATCGGTGAATTTTTGTTTTAATGCTCTTGTGAGTGTTTGAGTAAGTTGATAGAAGTTATGTGTGTAGATTATTGTGAGAGGAAGTGAAAATTACTGATAGAAATAGCTACAAGTAGGCTCAATTAATGAGTTTAAAATATGTCTTTTTAATTTATAATTTAAGTAACTTGTAGCTAGGGTTATAGACTTATTTAAATACTATGTATATGCATACGTAATATCATACTTGTAGTAAGCAGAGATGTATAAAATTCGCCTACTTTTCACCATTAACAATGTCAGTCCCATGTAACAGCGCGATCTCATTGACATTTACTAGGCACGTTACTATATTCTAGGTTATATTGAGAAATATTCTAAAATTAATTAAGAATTCATAAACTACTTACATATAATAGTATACATAAAATCGCGCTCTTTTTCCTTAGGTAGGCATCCACTAAAGAAAACTAATTTTCCTTGATTATACTAATAAAGATATTTCACAACCTCTAAACTCCCAATAATCTACGCAAATCAAATTAAAATACCAAAATTGGCAGTGAGAAACAAAACAGGAGTCAATTTTAAACTCATCCCCTTGCCATACGAGGGTGATTTACCCTCGACACGTGACCGACACGTGACCGACACGACATAGGCACGTGGTCAGACAGTGACGGAACTTAGCTGCAATTGTGATAGGTTGAGTGGAAGTGAGGGTATTGGGAAAACTATTTAAGAGCAATTTGGGGTGTGTGAGAATGTGTGAAGGTTATCTTACTTTTGATCCTGTTTTTGAAGAAGTCTGTTTATATCCAAAGGTGTAGACAGAAGTGTATGAAGTAGATTCAGCTACTACATTTCGCTATTGACAATGTTAGTCTCATGTCCTACTCAAAGTCATTGATGCCCGACCCGGAAATGGAACCTGAGACCTACTAAGTGGATAAACTTTTTTATTATTTCATACTTTTGATGGGACACTAGGAAGGTTGTTCGGAAAATAAAATTGTGACAGAAGTAAAAAATAGATCAATTTAAACGGGTTAATTAGAAATCAATTTGTATAAAAAATCATACTAATATACAACGTATGTTTTGAATTAAGTTCCATTTAAAAAAAATCATACAAGCTTGTCATGCTCTTTACTTTACAAGTCAATTGTCACCAGTAACCTATAATCAGTAATACTCCGTTTCTTGCCTTTTTCTACTTCTATCCATAATTCATTAATAAACTCATCTAACAATCAGCATTGATAAAAAACTCAGCTAAAACTCTAAACCATAAAATGCCCTTTGCAATAAAAAAACACAAAAAAGCTTACTTGGCAGCACCAAGACATTTTAATCGAGGGACCGGCGGGTAATTGAAGTCATAACTCTGGCAACCCCTGTTTGACATTTAGATTTTTTTGCCGCGCAAAATGAATAAGTAGCTAACATAGAATCATTTCGGTTGAAGAGGGGGTGTCAGCGAGAGAATCAAGAGTATTATTTTGGGATTATCTTGAGTGTGAAATTAGATGTTTGATTGTATTTTGTTTAGCATTTGCTTGCTTAAACTAATTTGAATAACTAGTAAGGCGTTTATTGCAAGTTGGACCGTTTTACCGGTCAAAGAGGCATTTTGTTAACGAGCGGTGCGATAATTTGAGCTAAGCATGCCCCAGCTCTGGAGGGCACGTAAAAATTTGGTCCCGGTTATTGTGTTTATACATTTTCAGGGAAATGAGACTAATTTCTAGTTATACACAGTTATTTATTAATCTTCTAGCATGTGTAATAATCCGCCCACGTGAGCAATACATACATAATGTGACCGCATAGTAAAATTTCTCCTTCTTTGGTTTTCAAACTTTCTTTAAACAAAATTCACCTACATCGATTCAGTCGTTTAGCAACGAAGAAGAGACAGACAGAGTTACTTTCATAACAATAACAGAGGTTCTGCTCTTCCTGTATGCTACAGATAACTTGATTTAAATTAAGCTTTACAAAATCAGTGGGAACCAAACAACAAGCCATGACTTCCACCTTGCTTCCTTCCATTGTCCAGAGTACAGAACCTCAATCATTCACCATCCACTCATAAACCTGGAAGCATAAAAACCTAAATCTCCCGGAAATTCATTCAGTTAATACCCCAAAATCATCATTATGCAAAACGTATTACAGGAAAAGGACAAATAAATCAAAAAATATTCGCAAAAACCGCATTATGAAAAGAGGGTAATAAAATATTAAAGGGTAAAAACATGACCGAGGCTGGTAACCCTTGCTAACGGAAACGGATATCATAACCTTGCTTTGCGGTCACAATTGCCAACATTTTTGCATTTTTTCGCGTATATTCCGTGTTTATTTCGTTAAAAAATACGTGTTTTTTTATTGTTTGCCTTCCGATCTTTTGTTATTGTTAGGCTTAAAATATTTGGTGATTATTACACATACTGCATATAGTCATAATGACTAACAATATAATGACGTCATCACGGCAGTAGACATATTTGTACAATTAATTTTTACTCACCAGCCAAATTAATAGAACCGATCATTCTTATTTAGGACTCTGTAATTATTATTTACCTACATGTTTTAACAATTCCATTACACACAACCAGATATTAAACACTTTTCTTACTATACTGTAACGTCTAGAACAAAGTCCTCCACAGATCTCTTTTCCAAAAAATGCCTTAGAACCAAAATCAAAAGCCACTACATCAACTAAAACAAATCACCTATCACCACCACCATCAATCAAAACCCAAAAATCCCATTTTCCCTAAACCCCACTTGATGACTCTATTACGAAAAACCTAATAACACCTCTTTGGTACTAAACAATTTTTGCATATGTCAACCCCGGCGAGGCTGGCAATAATTCACCCGCGCGCGCCATCTATCATGGCGGGAATTAACTGTCAGCCGAGAGACAAAATGGCGGCTGTGATCTTTCATTTTGTAACGTGATTTTGTAAATACGTTGTTGAAAATTTGCTATATTTTAGTATTTTGTTGTTAGTTTTTTGTTTACTTTAGGCTTACTGAAAAGTTTGTTAAGTACATATATTTCATAACAAGTGAAGCACAGGGCCTAGCCAAGCTCCTAAAAAACTTATTCTTTTTTAATTCAATCGTTAATTAGTTTTCGCTTGAATGCTCACTTATCATATTATACAGCCCGTTTGAACACGCATGTCTCTTTTCAAAATGCTTATAACTTTAGATTTATAAATATTCTAAACGATTATTCATAGTTAATGTCACAGTTAATTTGGTTAAAGTTTATTATTACCAACATCATGCGGATACTTGACTCTCAGATACTGAAATATACCTAATCCACATGGCTTCCTTTACCAAAGATTATCACATCAAAAATATTTACGACCAAAACTACTTATTATAATTCCCATATATAATTAGAGCTTCGACATGAATAATCCATTATGCGACCCTAAAAATCGCAACGACTAAAAAGTCGCACCGGGTTCCCGCAAACCGCTATAGCTGCGGCACGCGTCGCTACATCCTTTTGCAATATACGTGGCGGTCGCAGCGATTAGTCTCGCTTCCGACACGCTTTGTCGCAAAAAAGTGCCCTTTGGCAAATTGTAACGTTATAAAATGTAATTTATTGAAATTATTATGGATACGTCAAGGGTGATTGCCGTGACGGGTTTGTTAATTGAGATTTTTTGGGAAAAAATCTAAAATTGATGTATGATTAAGTATGAATCGTAATCTGAAAAGAAGAATATTTAGGACTGAAGTTACGTGGTCCGCATGCCGTTACCATTGCATCCAGGGGTTATGGATTGGATTCCCACATATTCGAAATATTTGGTTCTCGGGGAGTTTTTAAAGCCGTTAATGCTAAGGCTAAATTCTCACTGGTCGTATCGATATGTTATCACCAGGGTATGCGAGTGATGGAATAAAGAGTGTACATGTGAGCACACTTAAAACTAGATCTTGCACGGTCGGCTAGTTTCATAAAACCATGTCGCTTTTAACAATTTCGACTAGATGAAAATAAATATTTATGTTGTCTGTTTGTCCCAGGATCGTCCGCAACAAGGCGGCAGAGAAGGCGAAACAGGCGCACAATCAACAACAACAACAACAGGAACAAGAGATCAGCTCAGCGCAAGGAAGTGTCGTTTCTGTAAGTATATTTGTACCATAGCCCTAAGACAACTGGTTGATATATCTTGGCTTCTCATTAAAAGAATAATAGGTTACAAATAATGTAGTAAATGTAGCATACAATCAAGGGGTCCAGTGTTTGTGAACTATCTATTGTAGTCTATACTAATTTATACTAATATTATAATTTATACTAATATTATAAAGCTGAAGAGGTTGTTTGTTTGTTTGTTTGAACGCGCTAAACTCGGGAACAACTGGTCCTATTTGAAAAATTCTTTCAGTGTTAGATAGTCCATTTATCGAGGAAGGTTATAGGCTATATATCATTAAGTACGTTACGACCAATAGGAGCAGAGTAGCAATAAAAAATGTTACAAAAACGGGGAAAATGTTGACCCATTCTCTCTTATGTGCCGCAAGCGAATTTGCGCGGGTCAGCTAGTACGAAAGTAAACTTGAATTAAGGTGTTAGGGTTTGTAATTTTCCTCACAACGCTAAAAATATTAATGAAACAAATAATCGATCTCAGACTCTCTTCGAAAGCATTGTCATATTATTTTTTCCTTTTAGTTACATCTTAACTTTATAGACTTAAATTAAAATATGGACGATTTATTAAACTACTACGGTCACAATATCGCGCGTACATTCAAATCTTTAGTGTCTCCAATTTCACCATTATCTTTTTCCTCAGGTAATAACGCATGCAGGCAACGCACCAGGCACGACGGCAGTCCTCTCCCCCACGACAGACCAGCACGTCACCAACACTGGTAGTTACAGCATCAACGGCATCCTCGGCATCGAGCAGGTGGAAGGTCTGCATAATGGAAACGCGACGGGGCTGAAGAGGAAGAGACATGAGGACCAAGGTATGGCTTCTTTTGACAGGTTTTTGGACACCAGAAATACAGCTAGTGACGTTTAATAGTACCTTTAATAGTAATATTATAATGCAACGGGTATAAACGCGATTGAAAATTTAAGGTTAGAATACCTTATTTGTTCACCCGACGTTTCGATCGAATTACATCGACCGTGGTCGCACTTTTAATTTATCACTGTTGTATTATCGTGTCATCTTTGAATCGAGAGCTTGATATACACAATATTACCTAATTAAAAATAGTATCTGCAATTTACGCAATGGGGTGATCAGTTTTACTTTGCAACTCCATATTTTTTTGTTAATAAGTACTCGATAGTCGACTAATTGTTGTGGATAAACACCATTTAGTTGATGATGTCTATGTTTTACCGATATGTGGATACCATTTACATGAGGAAATCTACAGTGGTCTTAAAATACCAAGTGCATCGTCCATGTGGATTTTCTGCGACATTTGAATACAAATCAGTAATTCTTGTTTTAGGATAAAACAATGATATATGGACACTATGGACGGCGTTTAGTCGAGATTTTTCAATTATACCGTTACATTATAACTTTTTCGCAAGAAAACTAAAAATCACATAACAACAAATATAATTGTCCAAACTCAAACAAATTAAGAACATTTAAACGTTTATAAATTATGATGAGTGCTCCTCGGGGAGTGCAGAGTTAAATTTAATAGAAGTTATAATAATAAGGTCACCATTTGTGCAGTAAACGTAATAGCTCAGTAAATCTTGGCGGTCTCGCTCCGTGCACACCACTACGGCTGAAAGGATGCTAGTGATGTGCCTTTGTGCTGTATTTGTCGAGGTTTTTTATCGATACTTTTGTAAAAAGGGTTGATAATTTCATTTGTTTTGAAGAGATTTTGTATGAAATCTTGCGTTTTGATATTTAATACTTTTGAATCTTTAATCTTTGTCTATCTAAGGAACTAGTTTATTTTGATTAAGAGAGTAAGCAATGCATTTTTGAAATAATACTGTGGTCACTCCTGCTGAATATTTAGTTTGTGATATTTATTTGCTTTTGTATGCCTTCCAGTTTTGCTAGAATATACTAGAAATTTTATTTTGCTATTTTTCAAAGACAAAGAACTTTAAGATTTATAAACTTAATGAGTGAAGTGTAGGTTTTTATCTATTTTGCTAAAATGTTTACGTAATAATTGTGTTACATCTTGTACAGTTATTAAACAATATAAAAGTACTGCTGTAACTAATTACATAAAATGCATAATACTAATTAGATTCTAATCGCAGTTGGTTATCAAATAATGCTAGACTTTTACATTATGTAATATTAGAAGTTACAACAATTGTAAATCTTAAAAAGAAAGTAAACATATTTGACCAAAAGTATGTTTAATTTATTTAACTTAGAAAACAGAGATTAAATGACTATAAAATACGTTTGAAATTAAAATGTATATTTGAATCACATTTTCTTTATCTAAGCCACTTCTTTGATAATATCCATAGATCCTTAAAGATATTACTGACATACATAAGCATTACCAAAGAATATATTAAACTCACACACTGCCATCTTTAAATTGATCATTCAGTTCTTTTCATGCAACAAACTATCGATAAAATCCCATCGACTCTACCCCATCTCTATCCAACTTTAGGGGGCATAAAACGAGCCGCATCGGGGGAGGCCGCGAGTATTTCACTGCCTATATTCAGCTAACATCACTTACAACTTTTCCTTGCTCTATGTAGAGCTACCCTATGTACTCTACAACGCCCTAGCGGCTTCTATGATAAAGGGTTTCTTAGGAAGATTAATTTAAAAGACTGTCTAACTTTACCTCTTATTACATTGAGTTTTAATGGACTCTATCTTATGAACGATTGGAAAACGTGTTTTAAGGTTTCGTAGATTCGCGATTTGTGTTTTGACAAGGATGTTTGGGGATGAAAATTGTAGAGTCATTATGTAATTGTAGTTTACGGTCATACTTAGACATTTAGTTCCATTTTAGTTTAACAATCTATGTTGAACGAGGTTAGTAACCTGTGCATACTAGAACTATAGATAAAGAATATTACTATGATATAAAATAGTTCTATGTTTTAGAACTATGAATGATGATTATCAAATAATTAAAGCTAACCCTACCTTTTCTTATTTCCGCGAATCTTTAATATTCGGATCTCCTCAAACAAAGAAAGGGCCTAATTTTAAAGGTCACCACGTTGCCCAAAACCGAATTGAAATCATCATATTGTTTTGTACATTATTGCCTTCCAATACAAACAATATTTTTACTTTATTGTAGTAAAAACAGAGTAAGTAATAAATATGTTTGTTTCAGACGAGAACCGGGACTTCAACAGTCACTCAGAGGACGATGTGAAGAGACAGAGAAGTCATTACAATGGCGATCAAATATACTCCAACGTAAGTTACTTACTATTCTTAATATATTTATGGCTTATCCGCCCATGAAAATCATAATATAATTATGTAGGTATCGATGGTTAATATATCTAATATAGTCATAGTTCTTAGTTTGTCCAGCTGTTTCCGATTATTCAAATTACTTCACGAATTGCCGTTCAATTTCCTTTATCAATTTCTTTCACCTTTTGCATTGTATAGTCGGTAATAAATTGAACAAGATTTTCACGATTTCATAACCAGCGTAATAATGAGTTACGCATTTTTTGCCAGAATTTTCTAGATTTCTTCATTTTCCATTCTTTATTCCAGATTCCTTTGAGTTTTGAATAAACATCAAAGCAATTATCAAAAATGTTAAGGTTATACCTACTTGTAAATCTGTAAATCATTTTAATTATACCTCTCATATTTTTCTCCAATTAAATCTCAATTTAAAACATTCAATACATAAATCACAATCAACACACACTAAAAAATAACCCACAATAAAACTAAAAAGCTCACACTCGATTTAAAACAACTTTTATCCACGCGATGTGATCGGAAGCGTCGCCATTAGTGCTCGACCGACGCCATTCGTCACTACACAAGATGGCTGCCACAGAATTTACGCGCCAATTCGCGCCGACGGCAAACGATCATTGTTAATTTGCTTGTTAATTTTCGTTTGGGTTTATCTGGTTACGAAGATAGTGATAGTTTGTTTAATTGTTTTGTGAGGAAACAAAGAAATAACTTGAAATAGAGATATTAATTTTGCAAAGAAGTCTTTTAAAGTGTAGCCGCGAATTGTGGTTATTAATCTGGGCAATGGTCTTCACACCAAATGAGGAAAGTGTTAGGCCTTAAGTTTGTCACTTTAGCTTAGGGGATATTAGGGATACCTATAATCTTTTGAGTTCAGCAGTTTGAGCTGTTAGTTAAGTTTAATACTGTTGCTTTACATAATTATTATCCCTTTTTATAATAATATATAATATTTTATAATAATATTAATATATAATAATAAATAATTTTTCCCGTTTGCTTGTAGTTTTAGTTTTACAAATTGCATGTGCCATGCTCACAAACGTCAGTCGTGAAATGAAAACCAAACTCATGATCGCGTATATTACGTATCTATACTAATATTATAAAGTCGAAGAGTTTGTTTGTTTGTTTGAACGCGCTAATCCCAGGAACTACTGGTCAGATTTGAAAAATTATTTTAGTGTTAGATAGCCCGTTTATTGAGGAAGGCTATAGGCTATATATCATTACGCTACGACCAATAGGAGCAGTGTACCAGTGAAAATGTTACAAAAACGTGGAAAATTATGACCCATTCTCTCTTATGTGACGCAAGCGAAGTTGCGAGGGTCAGCTAGTACTTCATATTGAAAGAAATCAATCACCGTTGTCTTTTAGTCCTGTATACCAAACAGTTCCTTTCTCTTTCAGCTGTGGTCCTCATCAAAATGGAGTCTAAAGGACGAGTACAAGTTGTTATCGGAGCTGGGCGGCGCTGCTGGCGGCGCGACCGGCTACTACGGGGAGCTGTTCGACGCGCCCTACGAGCACGCCGCTCATCCACATTATACACCACATTCTGGTAAGTTCAACATAACTTTAATAATTAAGCTACTGTTAGAAGTAACACCAGTTAAGAAAACCAGGAGTATTTGTGTGTTTTGTGAACACGTTAGTCTTACCGAAATCCCATGAGGATTTAATCTATCAATAAGTCAGTTTTCAAACTGTAAAATAATTTATAAACATCAAAACCCCTGCTCGATGGTGATGTACGAAGCTAAAGGTAATATTTCTCCAATGATAGGTATTAATCTATATTAAGTAGATACTAAAGAAGCTTATATAATAGCCAACGGCTTTAAATGCTACTTTAAAAATAATTCCTGCGGTAAATATAGCACTGTTCTAGGTTGTCAGATTCTTAATCTCTGAATCGCTAATAAAATGGTTAATTTTATTGTGTCTAGGAAGTCTCAATCTATCGGTAAATAAATAGCTAAACGGTAGGGAAACTTGCCTCGTGTGTGTTCGTGTAATAAACGTATAATGATGTCCACAGAGCTTGCTTCCACTGGACATAATAACAGCAGAAGGATGGGTGACCGCAGTAAGTTTATGCCCAATCCTTGTTATCATGTTTTGTTTGGTTTATTTTTCAAAATTATCGAAAACATTCTACAAAATTTTTAAAACATCCATTAAATCGGCAACTCGCCTTCCCTGGATTCAATCATCTAAATACCTTTAAGTAGCAATTACGCATTTGTGATATTGCTAGCTACAAAATTTAATTAATATTTTTATTACATAACAATGTATGTATGAACAACTAGGTGCGACAGAAACTATTATTTGTTTTTAACGACACGGTATTATCGATATTCAAAATGACTGGAATCTAGTTTTTAAACCCTCGCGACTAATGCACGTCATATTATTCACGTTTCGATTGAATTGCATCGACCGTGGTCATAGGCAGACTCGTCGAGTAAACAAATAACTGCCTTTAATTTTCTAAAGCACTTAAGACCCGTTACATTACGATATAAAGTTTGTCACCGAAAATGTCTCAAAAGACACTAAGAATGGTCTCCTGTATTTTCAAAACTCAATAAACAATCTCCTCTACGTACATTGTAAAGTGCAAACGAAACTCCCTATTAAACTGTAGCCCAAAAACAAAAAAGTAATGTGTCAATCAACTGACTCGACCAACAAACCATTCAAATCATCAATAAACAAAACAAAACTCCATGAATGAACGTTGAACGATGAATGAATGAAAGTTCCCATCGTGTCGTAACCGCAGCCCATCATTATCTCGTGGTGTTGGCTCCGATATCGAACCTGCTATCACATGGGAATTGAGAGTAAAATTGTTCAATTTGTACTTTAAATATGATACTGTGGTCTAGGTTATATGACTCAATTGTTAAGTATTGTAAGGTTGCAAAGTCCCGGGTTCAATTACCAAGTTGTTAGGACTCTTTACCAGTAACTTGGATTGATTACCTATTTACCTGACTTTCAAAAGACGCTCATATCCCTCGATAAACAAAAAATAGACAACAAGACCCGACACAACTATTTCTGAATCGCACAACTAATTGTTTCTAACAGAAATCGAACCCACGATCGCCCGACGGAATGGCAGCGGTGTGGCGACAATCGTAGTAAAAGGTATCATCTTAAAATCTCATAGAAACTCCCACAATGGTACTGACCACATCCTCCGATGTGAATGGACCGCGCGCGTCCGTCCCAGTAACTCGAGTCACTGGCGACACTTGATCCTAGACTAGCTAGTCGGGGAGCTCGCCTTGTTATTGCGGCTTTTATTGTGATCTTTATGTTTGGAGCGAGGTCAAGGACCTGTGGGATGGGCACTTTCATTTAGATTTCAAATTAGTAAGAAAACACTGGTGTACTTGGTTAAAATTTAAATTTTTTTAGATCAATATTTGTTTCGTTATGGGGAAAAATTTGCTCGCTTATGAAGCGGATGTCATGTTGCAATTTGAATACGGGCCCAGTCTTAGAACGTCATAAAAAGGTCCATCTAATCATTTAGGTCAAATATTGACACTTATGATAGTCGATACAATTACTGAAGCTACCACTAGCTCGGAAAGTGGGTAGAGCCTTATGAGAAGAGCTAGCAAGAAACTCAAGGCCACTCTTTTTAATCGCCAAAAGATTTACAATGTGGTTGATACAATAATTGTCACAATTCCTCTAAACATAGAACCTGGCAATCAATTAGACAAATTAGGATTTATCAGAAAACAGGTTCTAGCTGCGCACAGCTCAAAAATTCCTTCAACAACCGGAAACTACACTGAACAGTTATAAACAATCAAACTGACAAAATAACGGACACGCCCAGCAATCCCGCGACACAACCGCCATAGCATTACCCTATCATTACCCCATCATTACCCCATCATTCGTCACGCCCTGTAAATTACCTGCGGTATCATCCTTGCTAACTGTATGCTGACATTCATTTTTGTGGGCTATGGCCGGGTTAAGCTTGGAGACATTCTTTAAGATCGTGGTTCAAATTGCTGTGGAGATGACACTATCTGATGCTCTTGTACGTTCAAACGAATTTCTTCGTAACGCTAGGTGTATGAATAAAGGAAAGAAACCTACACATACACATTAGTACACACACAGTTTATATCACACTAGATGACCCGCGCAACTTCGCTTGCGTCACATAAGAGACAATGGGTCAAAATATTCCCCGTTTTTGTAACATTTTTTATTGCTACTCCGCTCCTATTGGTCGTAGCGTGATGATATATAGCCTATAACCTTCCTCGATAAATGGACTATCTAACACTGAAAGAATTTTTCAAATCGGACCTGTAGTTTCTGAGATTAGCGCGTTCAAACAAACAAACAAACTCTTCAGCTTTATAATATTATTTATATCACATATGTTATTCCCGAAGGCAAAACCAGAAGTGTAAGAAATACCGGGTGTATTTTACACTTCTGCCGTTTCGCCATTACCATTATTGGTTTTATGTAATAGAGGGCGAGTCTATTGCCATATACCGGACACGTAACCAAACTCCGGGCCACTATCGAGAATAATCTAAAATAAATTTGAAAAGACCAATGTACTTTGCCCAACCTAGGAACCGTACCTGTGATTTCGTGATTAGCAATCATACACAACCGACGGCGCCGCATTGCCACTCAAAAATCGGGAAATTAACAACAAAAACCAAAAAAGGCTTAAAATCTTTTACACAACCATAACAAAAGTACCCATGTATAAATCGTAACCGGCCGGTCGTCGCGTAAATCACTGACGGTCAGCTTTTTTCAGGATTCAGTTGAAAACTATTCGTGTTCAGTCTTTTTGTCCGGTTTGAAATACTGCCAGTTTTGTTGAAGCCCTCGCCTTTTTTTTGTTTAGCCAGATTGCTAGCAAATGGGACTTCGATCTAGTATGAATGGTGAATTGAAATATAAACGTGTTGGTAGGAATTTTTTGAGTTTATGTTTGTAGTTTTAAGAGAGTATTCTAAATTGAGAGTATTCGTCATCATCATAATTCGCCTACATATACGTATTTTATCAGGTGATTTAATTGGTGTTAAGACACTGAAGGACAAAATGAAACCAATACTAGGTCTAACGATTTTACATTGCTTTTACTTTTCTATTTCATTACTTACAACTTTGATGTGCCTGTGCGTAAAAAAGTATTATTTTATTTGGTTTTCTGTATTGTAATCAAACCATCAATAAACAGGACTGTTAAAAAAATGATTTATTTTTATAAGTGTTTTTTGTTTATAGCGTTATTATCAGTAGTAACCATTCAACGCTTTTTCATACGCCTTATGTTCTACTGCCTCAAAGGCTACTAAAAATGAACCGCTCTCGTACAAAAATGTTCTTATAAGTGCCTATTGCCATCATTCACAAGATTACATCACCAAACTAACATCAGCTCTTGTTCCAGCAACGAACGACTCCACGGGTTCCAACGGCGGCGCCGGTGGCGAGCCTCCCTCAGCAGCGGCGAGTCCTGACGCGGCCGCTCTCGTCGTGCTACAGCCTCCAGCGCCGCCGTACCCTCCGTATGCTCATTATGATGGTAAGTACCTCTTAATACACTGTATTTTAATTTTTAAAAAAAAAAATATATATATATAAAAGACTAGCCGACCCGCGCAACTTCGCATGCGTCACATAAGAGAGAATGCGTCATAATTTTCCCCGTTCTTGTATCATTTCTCGTTGCTTCTCCGCTCCTATTGGTCGTAGCGTGAACATAAATAGCCTTTAGCCTTTCTCAATAAATAGGCTATCTAACACTGAAATATTTTTTCAAATCGGATCAGTAGTTCCTGAGATTAGCGCCTTCAAACAAACAAACTCTTCTAGTCTTCAGCTTTATAATATTAGTAAAGATAAATACTAAAATATAATGCATAGTGACATTTGCTAAAAAAACAAGGAGGTACTTCCTGAGATGTATTACTTAACTGACGAAAAATCAACAAGGCTTACTAATGCTCGGTTTCTGAGTACATTTAGCGGTTGTTTATCTATTCAATGGCGTTTTTTTATACGAATTTAAACGCTTTTGAAATCGGGGGTAAAAGGTACAAAGTATCAAAAGTAGTTGTAACCAATTCTAATACTAGAAAAATAATATCATGTATTATTATAAATATTTTCATTACAGCGACGGATTTCTTAAAAATTTTCCCTACATTAGGCATAATTATACTTTTTCTAACATTTTCAGTGACACATCAAATAATAAACCTGAATCTTAATCATTATTTCGTAGAAAATCACGCTGAAAATATTAGTAACCCAAATGAGTTCACCACTGAAAGCATAAATGTAAAATAACTCACTTTATATGCCATTTCGCTCAAAGCAAGTAATATTAGGTGGGTATTCATAAGACTCTGGGATTATAAAGTAAATGGACACATAAAGCTTACATCAATGTTTATATTCTTACGTACAAAGTAATAGAAGTGTATTTTTATAAAACCAATACTTAAGCATCAAAATTGCTATCGAGATTACTTTCTCCCAGCGTTACCATATTTCATGAAACAAAAGAACAAAAGTACGAACATTTGCTGAAAAATGTGTTAGCATCCTCTTATCGTTTACGTAAAAGTAAAAAAAACGCCAAATTAAATTCTGTCTCCCCTCTATAAAGAGCCACGCACAGAAATAAAACAATGAAAGCCGAAACAAAAGTGGCCAAACAGATAAACATCGAGAATCACAGTACACAAAACAAAAGCGTAAAAAAAACTGAGAAAAGCTTTCGACAAAGTCGAGTACGCCACTCCGAGGCACTTCGTCGGAAATCTAATTTTCTCCTTGGACCCCGCAACGCTCTCTGTGTTATAACATCATAAAATTTCATACAGAGCCCACAGTTTTAGCACTTATGCATATTAAAGAGAGATTCTAAAATGGAGTGCGACAGGGAGCCGTACGGGGGCCGCTCTTTATGCTTTTGGTCTTTAATCTGCCGCAATCTGCTTATCTTGGTCGGGGGTGGCGAGGGTGGCTCGCAGACATCTTTAATAGCTCATTCGGGGCTCTATGCAAATAATTTTAGAGGGGAGGTGGGGGGGGTATCATACGGGCTTTGTCTGGGCTAACGAACCGGGACAAGAGGCTGCGGAACAGAAGTGCTTCTAGCTCAAACGGGTTTAGGCCCACGTTTATAAATATTAAACCGAAGGGTGGGAGGGGTGCAATGGTTACGCATAAGCTCGTTTGCAGGGGGCGTGTTAGTGTTAAATTTGTTTGAGGCGTGGTGTGGGTTCTGCCTATTAATGTTCAGTGGCAGTTTCGAGTGCTATAATCGTATCATGTTGATAAATAATGCATTGGTTTTGCGATTGAAATGTTCTCGGATTTATACATAGAGATGTTGTTTGATTTAAATTGACTTATTATAATACATACGTATTTGAATCTAATGACATTCTTGAGTATATAGAAAGATATTTTTTCTGAGCCTGCTTGTAAATAAGAAGCATGTATTTAGAAATATGTTTATCAGTTTTCTGGTTACTATACAGTTTTTGCTTAGTTTGGAATCAGTTGACAATGTGTGAGTTGTGCAAAAATATTTATTGATATTTTATGTACTTTTTCTTAAGGTTTACTTCAAACCGTACTAATGGTAAGAGTCCCCCTAAACTTAAGCGGTGATTATCTGAAAGTTTATTTCTCCTTACATCATAAATCATTAGATGACTAGCATTTTAAACGAGAAGGAAGAAGGAAACGGTTTAGAGAGCCTTCAAGTTAAACATCAAAGTACTAGAACAAATAGTATTTTTTACTACAATTGAATAGCAGGATGTATTTGAAAAGGAAATATTTTAATTGTACTTTCAGTATAATTTACTTGAAGCTAAATTGCTGTGTGTTATATGTTAAACCGTTATGTTATCGGGTTATGTGTTTAATTACAAAAAGTAATTGTTTAGGCAATAAAAAAGGCTTAGTTATTTTAAATTTCATCTTACTACACACGGATCTTTAAGATGGGTTACTGCAATAAATTATGAAATTAAACATATTTTGCTAAACATTTTCTTTTACGTTGGCTTTGGAAAGATAAAGATTACACTTTTTAAAACATGTATCTAATTCTAGTACAGGTCCTTATTTGTCAAGTAGCTTCTGAATAAAGCCTTATTCAGACAGTATTACCAATAATTATCACTACTACCCCTGAAACAATCATACCATACTAATTAACATAAGAGTCTATTCCAAATCTACTACTACTAAGTATGTAAAGCAATGATAGTCATGTATAGGAATGACGCTCCCCTCAAAAACAAAAGGACCCTTCGCTACGCCATTTGTGTTGTCAATAAACGAGAATCGTTTCCACCCCTGTAGTATGAGAATGATAATCTTTATTGAGCAATGGTCTAAATAAATCGCTTCATAATGCGTAATGACTGGTCTTAACATATCTATTTATTTTAAATTACCTGTGTGATATCTGTTGTGTTATCTTAAGTGTAGGTAAAAAAATATGTAATAAAAATAAGCCTATTATGTACTTAATCTTGATTAAGAGTATAATGTAAAAGTTATACTCTGACGGATTTTCTATAACGTTCTTAAGGCATACATAGAGTTTGGTTGTAATATAAATTATCAGAGCAATATTAAGACTTGCTTTTTTTATGAAAACTGCTAACTGCGTTAAATTTGACAAGATGACGGATTGAATATTAAAAAGATATGCTTGCATATTTTAGGCTCGTTATTAATACATCGTATGGATGAACTTATTATTACATAATTTTCATTTTTTCAATTCTATTGTATTTATTATGTATGTTTAACAGTATAAATAACTGTTGCAGGTACGACAACACTAGCGAGTGAGTACGCGTACGCGGCTCCGTACTCGCAGTACTCGCCGTACGGAGGGCCGTACTCACACTCCGCCGCCACCGGCTTACTGTCCAAGTGGTGAGTATCCTTTCAATGTATGTGGATTTTGTACGATAGGTTTTATTTAACATATGATAACAGACTTTTCTTAGATCAGACTGGAATAGGATCGTCTGTAAGGAGCAGTCAAACAACATCATATTATGTCCACAAGACAACAAAACAGAAATAAAATTGTGTATTATTTTACACGGTAAATAATGAAACAAAATGTTAAAACAAGGCAGGCAAGGTAGATAAGCAAAAGTACTGAAAATCTAGATAAAATCTAAAATAACAGAATCTAGCATTAAACGTTTAATCGCAAAAAACCAAGACAACCAACCAATTTGTAAAGCTTAACACAGGTGCTAAAATACCTCCCTGAGGTGCACCTTCCCAAAAACTGACCGAATGAGCGGCTTTAAGTGATAAACGCGTCAGATTTATTCCCAACACATAGCCATTTGTTATTCAGAGGCTGTTAAACGACCAACGGTTTAAAGGCAGTGAAATCTACGGGTTAAGTTAATGTGTTACGCGGTCGAATGCTCTTACGAATTCCATTTGAGCTGATTGATTTGAGTAGAGTTAAATTAAATACGGACTTAAAAAGATAACTAAATATGATTATATTATGGACTATTTCGAAAAAGTTCATCATTAAATACTGTTTACTGAAACTAAGAAATGGCGTAACGAAAACTAAAATAATGATTCGTCCATTATTCAAATAAAAAGACGGAAATAAGCTACACTGAGTATCCCTATAATTTAACTCAAAACTTATAAACGTTATAAAAATACCAAAGTCCTAACTTTTGAATAGCTATGAGAAATATCGCATAATATTTTCCACTTACAAATACATCATCAAAATCCAATTCGTTGGAAAACTCTCGAATCCCTAACCTATGATTCGAATACAAAAAAATCACTCACAATACAATGTTTTGATCCCACCATCAAATTAGATACAAATTCCCAATCCCGTAGGTGATACATCAAAGCTACTGCAGTGGACAAACTTATTACATCACTTACTATATCAAATGTTAAAGCATTATCATCTTTATGTCCTTCGTCATAAGGTTTACTATTGTCTTCGGTGACGGTAATAATATCTTGGCATTTTTGCGTATAGGGTCGGATCTCACCAATTCCAGTAGGATTTCGCGTTGTCAACTAAAAGAAACTGTTTTGTTTGAATATGATATGAATAGTAGAAATGATGTGAATAATTTCGTGTTGAAAGCTGCGGTGATTTGTGGGGATTTAGATTTATTACGTGTCAGTGGTTTGTTTTGTATTATTTGTTATTGTTTTGTTGTGTTTAGTATATTTATTTTTGGGACAGTTAAAGACGGACTAAATATTGCTAATTATCGTACGCATTGATACAAATAATGTCGATTTACCGATGAAAAAGAGTACCGTGCGAATAAAAACGTAATTCGAGCTAACGTGGCAAGAAATAAAGACAAAAAAATCGAATGAAAAAAGCGGATATTGTTCAGCAGTGGGACAACCAAACAGACTAACGAAAAGTGAAAATGTCAATACATCATTTTAACTAAAACTATACTAAAGTTAAAAACACCAAAGTGTTTCTGCATTACTTATTTCAATCAATACGAAATAATGATATCACGATCAATAAATAAAATCACTTTACACTAATATCCCAAAATAACTTACCAAAACCCTAATACAGCTAATAACAAATAAATTAATTCTAAAAAAGAAATCACTAACAAAAGGGCACAATAGGGCTACATTCAACGCATTTGTTGTCCTTCCCCCTCCCTAGGGGCACACACAAAGGGCACGATAGTCCCTTGAGGTCCAGGATAACTTACAGGGCATTAAATTTAAGTGGTGCTAGTACGGACACTTTTAAAGTTTGTGAAACTGATTCAATATGGACGATTGTGGAAGATCGAGAAAGATCGTTGTAATCTTCTTTAACAATAAGTTGGCAAGGAATACAAATACAATTTTTAATATCATTATATCCATAATAGGTACTTATATATGATTCAATAACATTTTAATTTGTAGAAGCGCAAGAACTACTAGGTACTTATGATTAAAATATTGTTTATAATTTTATCATTTTTATTGTGATGGGCCAATGTGAGGCAATGGTCTCTTATACATAACCTCCCGTAAATAGTTCATGTGATTCTTATTGTTAAGTGTAACGTGTTCATTTTTTAGTTTCTTAAAACAATGATTACATTTTTAGACCTGATTAAAGGAAGAGTTAAGAAGGCTATTTTCAGAACACTATACTAAGTTCTCTCTTTTTAACGTATATTTTCTTTTTCTCAGATATCAACGTACGCCGTGCGAGTAGTAGGTGTCGGCGGGAAACAACGAACAAACATAAAAAAGTGATAAAAAGACACTCAAACCTACTTATATCGATCAATAATGTGAGACAATTAGTTTTAATACAACATAGGTAAATAAAACTCCTTTTTGTAGATAAATATTAATATATTTGTACAATCCTTTTAAATTTTAAAAATTATATTTTATTTCGACTATTTTTTAATCAGGTCAGTACCGCTTTTATTTTTGCTTTCTCGTTAAAATAATCATTTATACTCATTAAATTTAATTAAATGAAATTTGAGAGAGCCAAAGTAACTTCAATACTTTTAAGATGTAAATAATGTATTTTAATGAAAACTATATGTAATTCATTTAATGTCATTATTAGAAATAAGATTTATTCCCGTTTTCTTTTACCTCAGTGTAGTTACAAAGTAGCAAGTAATTTGTGTAACGTTATAATTTTAATAAACTTCCATTTATTTTTATTAAGCTGTCCTGTATGCACAATGGAAAGATTTACATTTATTATACATTTAAAATCGTTATCATTTATATAAGTTATCTAATTTATTTTCTTTTGTATTGTTATTTGCTTCGAATGAAGCGTCAGAACAAAACTACGCAAGTCAACTGCTTAGTTATATTATTTAGAATTATATTTTGAAATTACTATGAGATTATTCGTGTTTTTTTGTACTTTTTATATAAAAAGATGTTTTAGTTTTTAATTATATGTATATAGCATGTTCAAATTAGCACGCTGTATGCCATAATTATATAAAAATAATAAGTTCAAAATAATTGTTTTATAATGAAGAATTAGTTGCGAATCTTATCGTTTCCGTCCATTTATTATTATTGTTTATTTTTTCTCAAATATTGAGATTAAAAATGTAAATATTTTGTTTCTGTCCGATGCATGCTTTGAATATTGTTTTAAAATGATCGTCATACAGTTTAGAGGAACGCCAAAGACTTAAAAACATTGTAACATCTAGAATACAGCGCATTGTAATAATAGTTTAATATTTTATACGAAAAAGCAATAATTTTTCACCAAAGATGCAAATAGATGGCCTTTTTCTGATAACTCAAAATGTCCTCATTTTAAAATTGTAAAATAATATTATTATTAAAACATAATTTTTAAAAGCTATATTTATTAAATTTACTGTTTCTTTAATTTTTTCTCGTATATTTATTTTATTTTTATTAGAAAAAGGTCTGGGCTGTATAAAGTATTGTACTCAATTTTAATAATTATTATATTTTTGCATAATATCTTCCTATTTATTAAATAATTTGGTGTTGCTTTTATTTCCGGAAGCATATCTCTAAGAGCGTCAAATAGATAAATGAATAAAGATGAATTTTTCGTTTAATTTGTATTAAGTATATTTGTAAGGCAAACGCACCAGTACGAAATAAAGCATATGAGTTTATATACTGAGTAATTTTATTTATATTATCTTCTGCCCGCAACTTTGTCTGGATGAGAAGATTTCCCAAAGGTAAAAGTATCGTCATAAGTTACCTGTAGGTCTAACGGAAACCTTGTATGCCTAATATGTTTAAAAACTTCGACTAAATCAATATAATCCATCTTCCATTTCGAGGGTTACACACACTTACGGTATTGCGAGATAGTTTTACTCAAACATGAAACTAAATCTAAGTTTGGCTCCAAAAACCAACCACAATATTCATAAACGAAAAAATCACACAATTTGAATCCATCAAGCCATCGCTACTATTAAAACTCATAGATCGTTTGATGACGAGTTATGTATTCCCCTCGTCATAAAAATCACCATAGTAAATCCTCTTTGACCCATAAATACTCTCTATGACTGAAAAAAAGATTTTGAAATATGTCAAACAAAACAAAAGCAATGACAAACGACAAAAAACATAAAAACTAGGTATACATTTCAACATATCCATCGTTTTTTCAAAAACCAAATGTAATAAATCAACTTAAAGCAAAGCAAGCCAGAATAATGGCAAAAATAATTATACAACCTTAAGTTCAACGCCGTCATGTCTTCAAACAACAGTAACTAATTCTCAAATACAACATGCCAAAGAAGAAGAAGGGTCCTCGCGAATGCATACCAGCCCCTCTCCCTCCCTGCCCTCCCCCTCCAGACATTTGCCTCGAAAGTGGACTGACTCCAGCAGAAAATGCTGTATGCTACGAAAAATCCCGCTGGTCGGGAATAGTCGGGCGATCTGTGAAAAAGTTCTACAGCTTTACGAAACCTGAGGAGCCAAGACCCTGCAAAGAGAAAGAGGTTGTTGAAGAACCAGACCCTTGTGCAAGTACTGATGATAATGACGAAGGTGGTGGTAGTGAGGAGCCGGAAGGAGACGATGCTGAAGGTCAATGAACTCTCAAAATGAATACTATTGATGATTTGTTGATGAACTTGGCGTTAGCTCAGTTTAGCCTGTGTTTCGTCTATATGATATTTTCTAAGTTAATTGAGAGAGCTGAGACACAGACAAACATATAGCTTTCGGTACGTTTGCTAATTTAGCATGTCAAAACCTTGACATATAATTTCACGTTTTTCTATGATTATTACTATTTCAGCGACATTATCTCCCAGTAAGTTTTACTAAGACTTGGATTACTTCTTCAATTACCTTAAGCTTTCAGCTTTTCAACATAAACCATGATACCAAACTGTCACAGCTATTAGGTATAAACTATGTCTACTGCCTATTTCATATCCACTGAGTAAGTATTCGATATTTTCCGTTAATATATAATAGCTAGGAATAGAAATAGGATATGAGAATTAACGCGAGCACGCATTAGTAACCTGCGTCGAAATGTTATGCATTCGAAGGTAAAATGCGTGTTCGCGTTAATTCCCTTATCCTATTATATATTGAACATGCAACGGGGAAGTTAAATTATTGACACTTGTTTTCATACTGACATTCTATCCAGCAGTTAGGCCATTCAACACTTATCTATAAGCTGTGAAATTGGCTCTTTCTCTTCAATTTGAAAGTTATTACCTGCCGTCCACAACATTCTTACCAAACCTGACTTAGCAATTTATGATCCCTTAACATTGGTGCCTTAAAACCTAGCACCTAAATTTTTACACTATTATTTAAAACTATTACCGTTATTCGTTGACAGTGGGTAATAACTATTAAAAGGGAGAAAGAAGAAAAATAAGTGTAGTAACTTGTGTTTTATAAGATGCAATAAATAGACTGTTACAATACCTATTTGTTTGTATTATTTTATAGTATTGATTGAAGCCACCAATGACACCACACTTATTAACCCTTTGACCGCTACGGTCGGCTATACCTGCTCGATAAATCAAAGCGTGCTCAAGACGCTATATTTTTGACATTTGTCAACGAAAGCGCCGTGAGCACTTTGATATGTGGCGGTCAAAGGGTTAACAAGAGATCCTAAAATAAAGAGACCATGTTCAGACTTCAGGACCTCCGTCATGTGTTGCTGCTAATGCCTCCTACGCTAAGAAAATGTATTGTGTTATACACAAATGCGAAATTATCTATTGTATGCTTCCACAGCTAAAATTACCAAACCGTTTTTGATGATCATGGCAATAGTTTGAGATAGGCAGTTAAAAAGGCTTTTTTTGGTACACGTTCCCAGTTTATAATTTACCTTCGTGATGACATACGAGTATAGCCAATATTCTAACCCTTTAATTTTAATCTGAAGTCTGAGAATCACTGTTGAAAAAGAAAATGTTTAATAAATCAAGCCAATGAATCACAAGATTTAATTTATTGTCATCATTTTATTTTAGTATATCTCAACTTCTAAACGATTCAACAGCTCTTATCGTTTCATTATATTTAATCGTCAAAGTCATCACATTTTGGATCTCTTTTCTCAAATCTGTAAAACTTTTGTTTAGCTCTAGAAATTACTTCAAATGATTTCTTCGGTTTGTTCAAACGAGGGGGAGGCACAGGCTTAGATTCTGGTTCTTTAGGTTTCTGTTCAACAGTTGTATCTGCACTTGATGTCAAATCAGCTTTTGAAATGGGCTTAATCTCTTCACTTACTGTAGGATTATTTGCTTTTTCAGAACTAGGTGTTTGTTTATTATCGTTAGAAGGTATAGCATTCAAAGAACATTCTTTATCATCAGACTTACATGTTATGTTAATTTTATCACTTATTTCAGATTTTTTACAAGGTATCCCTTCATTGCTACAAGGCTGTTCCGAAGGCTTATCTTCTATCGTTATAGGCAAATCTTCATTAGTTTTCACTTCATCGCGTTTGACAACAAACTCAAAACTAGAATTCTGTTCAGCCTGATCTGGGCACTTTTCTATAATCATTATAATACTAGGAACACACTCGGCGGGGTCTTTAACCCGTTCTTGTGATTTAACAGGCTTGTATACATCTACTTTGGAGTTCTTCTGAAATTCGGTAAGGCCTTTGATATCAATTGCTGGAGCTACAAGTACATTGGGAACGGTACTTTCAATAATAGGTTCAGGTGTTTGTGTTTTATTAGCATCGCAGTTAGTACTACATTTGCAGTCATCTTCTGGTTCACAGCTATTTTGAAGTACGTCTAATTGTGATCTGATGTAATCTAAGCATTGTTTGTTAGATGCGCTAGATTTTTGAGTGACTGCTCTCTCGCAAGAGCAGTCCGGTTCACATTGAGTTTCAGATTTCTTGACTGATATGCGCGATTTAGTTGGCTCTGGCTCTTCAGGGATTGGTTTACTTTTTGAGTCAGGTTTTTGAGTAGTATCTTCGGGAAACATGTTTGAGCTGAAATTTAAATAGGTATACTTTTGGTTATGATGAGTTTAGAACGGCTCCACGGAGGCTACTGTATTATTATTTTTAAGAATTTTTGTTATAGAAAACATAGCTTTTATTGCTACATTATGATTTGTTTTGAAAATAATAAGTTTTCTGGAGTTTGAAGTTTTAGAGCGTGACTTTTAGTTGTCAAATTGTACAATACCAGAGATGAAAAACTCTTAGAAAGTTATTTTAAAATAGTTTTACATCGTGAAGATTTTACAAACGCACATACAACGGATAGTACTGATACCTTGTAACAACTATGCATCACACAAATATTTGTAACGTATGGGAACCAATCCTACGACATACGACTCAGTAGTAAAATGTATCTTTTACTTAACATCGTAAAAACTATTACCTACATCCATGGATTCGAAGATTGTATCCAAAAAGGTAGAATAACTTTGAAATGTTGTCTATCAAACTGTCATTTACGCTTCTGTCATCACATAGCAATATTTACCTACAAACTCAAGATGTAACAGTTACACCACAAAAATACTGAAATCTCTTCAAAAATGGCTGATAAGAAACCAAACCCTGGAGGCAAAGAGAAAGAAGAAAGCCCATGTCCAGGTCCTATCAATCCTTGTGAATTACTTGACTCAGAAACCGAACCGGGGTGTAAGAAAGAAGTAAAAAAGAAGGTTGATAAAAAGAAGGAACCGAAAGAGCCTCTGGAAGGTCTGAACTTAGAAGAACGGTGTGTTGAACATAAGAAAGTGGAAGAAGATAACAAAACTGCTAAGAGATGCAAAGACCACGTTGAACCGGCGCCGGTTAAGAAATAATAATGTTTTGGATTAAATTCGAAATCATAAATTGACCTTGCATTCATGTGTCAGAAATAAAATTAAATACTTACTTTATTATTTATTTATACTTAATACTTAATTCTGTTATATAAATTTATTACTGTTATACCTAAATATAGGCAAAAGATGTATGAAATACTACCTTATCCCTTCTCTTTTCAAATTTTTTGTTAATCTCAATTCGCGGAAAGCCTGTTGCCATAATATATCAGACACAAGACTAAGCTCTCTGTTAAGAATATTCGGACTATCTTTAGTGGGTTATTCAATAAAATAGTCGGAACTCCTGGAGAACACCGAGATAACATAGGATATTTTTTGGCTTCTGTCCTCTGGCTAGCTGTCGCATCCGCTACCGATGCGCCACACGTGGCAGTAGAAATTAGACATACAACCTCTAAATAATAAAACTAAACCTTCGTGCTGATTCAAAAATAGTTCATTTTATCTATCACTCGTACTTCTTTATCTGTGCCACCTACAAAAAAAATACTTCAGTCAACTTTTGGAAACCGCGTACAAAATTCCATTAAAATCTTTTAATACGAAAAAAATGACTTAAGTATTAATAAGCAATATCCAATAGCTACGCCCAATATGTATTACATTTGATACCATCGTTTAAATATAATGCATATTTTATTAAACAATCATTTGGGTGATGGGGATTGAAGATGAGCTCGATTTGGCGTTTAAAATTTTGAATAAAATTAATAATAGTAGTAAAATCAATACTCAAAAGGAATTTGAACGAAAGTCACAACATACGGGAGAAGACAATGAACTACCGAAGATACCAAACAATATTATAATCTTACAAAATACTGACAGATTGATACCAAGAATAACTAAAGAAGCTGACTCACGAACACTGCATCTTCATCACCATAAATCACCAATACTAAACCTTCCAAAAACCGGTTCTTCAAAACACGCTTCAAATCTTAATTCAGAACAAATAAAATCTAATACAGGTAATTTGAAAACTAAACATTTTTACATCAATAAGGCAGATACAGAGAAAATTTGTATATGGGTTTTGGACCCAAAAGTCTCTGAAGATATAAATAATAAGCGCTTTGAAAATCAACACAAAGGTTCTTTGGAGGAAGAGGTTGATAGAAATAAGGATTTAGATGAATGTCTAGAGCCTACTGAATCTAAAAGGAAATCTCATTCTCGTTCAGGCTGCTCATGTTCTCATGATAAATGCTGTTGTCATCTTCAAGAAAAGTCGAGTAAATATTCAGAAGAAATAGCGTGTACAGACCTCTGTGATGACAACTGTCAAAAAAAGCACTGCGATAAATGTATAGATAGACAGTATTATTATGACTATAGTAAATCTGTAAAACATGTAGAAGAAAAATGTACTGACACGGTTGAACGAGATAATTCAGATTCAAAGGCAACAAATACACCAAGAAAACTTCCTAAGGATCTTTGGAAAAATATAAATAAGTGCGAAAGAGGAATTTTCCATAGAGACTTTTATCAAGGTAGATTCTTAAAGAAGGAATTTGAAACGTATTTAAACTGGAAATGTAAAAGACAGCTTAAATATAAGCAATTAGATTCTGATACTACCTCATCAATCTCGAGAAAAAATGCATTTTGTAATGACTATAAGTCTATTGGTACGTTAAGTAGAGAAGAAAATTCAAGTTCGGGCACAAGTAAGAGAAGGTGTAAGTGCCAAAAGAAGCAAGACAGTACGGATACAGAATTTAGTGGAAAAGGGAATGAAATTTTGAAAGAAGAGAGTTGTGACAAAGAACAAAAGTGTCAGAAGTCCAAAAAAGACGTTTGCGTTAACAGCAAGAGACTGTCACTGAGCGCGGAGTCTGACTCAGAAATACGATTAAAACCCACAGCATCTGGTCGTGAAAAATCAGCAAATTTGTTAATGTACTATTGTTCATGTTATTCCGGTCCTAAAACCGTACCACAACAATTTAAGGAGCTAGCTCCCAATTCGTACAATACGCCATTTCAATTTGAATACAAAACAAAGCCATCTTACTTCCCAAACCCAAGTGATTCTACTAAAAATACAAATAATTATAACGTTTGGAATTGCTTATCAATGCTTGTAGGTCCTAGCTTAGCTAACAAATGTGATATAGATAACTCTTCGCGTATAATAAAAATGGATTCCGAAAAGGAACATAAAAAATGTTTTACAAACCCTAACAGAAAATCTAGACCTATTGATGTGGATGTAAAGGAGGATGAAGAAAAACCGTGCGGCGCCCCGAGACCTACTTATACTTGTCCAAAAACAAGTTCTGAGAAAAAGGTCTGTGAGCCTAAACCCAAAAGACCAATATGTCCTGAGGAATCAGATGAAGAGTCATCGTTTAAGTCGTCACCATCAAAAGATTCACGTATGAAAGCCTTCAAAAATAATTTAGCCAAGCAATGTGACAAGGAACAACCAACAGTACACCAAGAATGCCCAACAGTTAAGACAAAAACATTTATAGAAGCTCATTGCGAAACAATGGCTACTTTAAAGTATGCGATGAATGACTTCGTTTGCAAAATATTTGGTGGTACATCTGAAGCTGTTTCGATGCTCCAAGAGAAATGTGCGAAACAGAAAGACTGTTTGAAAAGACATTCGAAAACTAATACCCGTGATGATTCTTGCGAAAATGATCCGGAGTCAAGTACAAAACCTAAACCAAAGAAATGCAGTGATAATGAAAGTGAAGAAATACTGCAAAGACTGCTTCATAAAGTAAGTAATAATCCTTCAGATGATGGTAGTGATTATACTACATCATTACTCAACCAAGTGAGGACTACCGTTGCTTCAGTTGTCATTTTACTCAAAGATATGGACATTACAAAACTGCTGCCTAATTTAGAGCAGAGTTCAAAATTCGATGTTCCTGATCCAAATCTTCCTAAGAAGCCAAAGAAAGTTTCAATGACAAATATGAAGGACCACGATATTGTCAGCTCTAATAACTTGTACGCGAATAATATAACAAGCCAAATAACCGAACACTTTCCAGAACAAGTAACTGCTGCAGATTCTGAATACACTAATATTATGAACGCCACAGAATTTTCAGAAAACCTTGAACAAGAAAACGATACGGAAGAAGAGGATACGTGTCAATTTGAAGAATAAATTTTATAGGAAATAATAAATTGATTTCTGATTGAAAATGTTATAACTGGTTTTATTTTTATAGTTGTTTGTAGTAATTTGGGACAAATATTGTATTTGGCCTTATGTATCCTTGCAAGATATAGTCGTACTATAGCACAGTCGTACTGTACAGAAAATATGAGTAAACACAAGTATTCTTACTTCTCTTTACTCGTAAAGGTTACTTTTATGTTCATGGGTCTTCATAGATTGATAGCAGTTGACTAATACATGCATCTAACATCCGAAAAATTATTAGTTATAGCTTTGGGTTCAAACCGTCGACCGCTAGGAGGTGCAATTTTAAACCACTTCGCCACTGCTCTCCTCAAACATTCCTTAAAGTTACAAAAATGTGTAATGCGGTAAGAGTAAAGGAAAACATGAGTTGAAAGTTTAATACATGCAAACATTTAAACCCACATACATTATACATAATATAGCACCTAATAGTCAAAGGAGTTTTTCTGTTTATTCTATTCAAAAAGGTTTCAAATCATATGTTAGAAGACAACCTTTCCCTTCAGTCATAAAGAATCAAAAACAAAACACTGATTGACAAGGTGCAGTTGTCTCAAAAAACAGTAAAAAATTTCACACCATCCCACCACCACCGACCAAACGCAACTTGCAATAGAAAATAGAAAAAAATGGTTCCCATCTAATACAACTTAATAACCATGTCTGAAGAAGAGCTTTGTCCAAGAAGCCCTAAGAAAAGGAACCCATGTCTTCCTTGCATCTTGCCGTATACTCAGATCAGCATGATGGAGCACGAAGAAAAAAGGGAGAGAAGAAATGATGAGCAGAGGCAGAACTCACGCTGCCAATGCACTGCCAACGAGCCTTGCTGCCAACCCGTGGACGACGACCATGACCAACGACGCTAAAGACCACTCCTGACTCCAATAGACCAGTACTAGAGGAACCATTTAAACCGGCACTTCAAAAAACCATAATATTTTCTACACAAGAACTAAAATCTTCCAAAATATAGGTAAGACATACACAGATCACATATTCAATGTCTTGATAGGTGCGTAGTACTTACCAGCGGTACTGTATGACAGTTTGTATGGATGTGGATGAGACGAGGGAAATTTGTAAGGATCGTATTAAGTGGCGGTCTTTAGTAAGGATTGGTTTCCAAGTATGAGGTTGGGTTTCAATGTAGTCTTAACTAACATTTTAAGCATTATTATCAAACTGTAACGATCTAAATAGTACCTAAAATATAGTTAAATTAATATGCTTTTTCCAGAACATCTAAATGACGTCATTCTTAGTAAAATACTGCGAGAAAAAGGAGCCTCCACATCCTTGTGACCCTACTCCTCCGTGTGACCCTGACGAGGAGTTAGTTGGAGAATGCCAGAAACCCTACCTTTGCAGGGAACGGCTGAAAAACCCAGCTGGTCCGAGTGAAGTCAGTAAGTAAATAATCTCCTGGAGGCGTAACGTGAATACTTCAGAGCGGTTTCACATCCATTGTTTTTTGTTTAATTTGCCTGTAATCAATTCTGGAGTATCATCATCACAAACAAGCTTTACGCTTTCTTTCTTCTTGCCTATTTGTCACATATGGTGGTAGTAGCTACCCTTCGTAGCTTTCCCTCCTCGTCTTCCTCAACCTCACGTGCATTTAGAATCAAATATTTCTAAAAAGGAGAGAGAGGTTTACTCTTAAATCCTAAACGATAATGAAAATTGTAATCAATATGCGAATTAAAATTATAGTAAAGTTTTGCTACAATCTTTCAGCACGATGTAGAACGGGTGCTTTCATGAACGTGAAGACCTGCAGCGTGCCTGACCCGGACCATCCCTGCGACCCCAAGCCGCCCTGCAGCCTCAAAGGTAACAGAAGGAACTGCCAGCCTCCAACACTCTGCCTCCACAGAATCAAGAACCCAGAAATACCGAAACGACCCATCACCTTGGACTGTGATCCAACCAAATAACAAGAAAAATAACCAAATAAATAACCAATAAATGGTGTGAAAAATACTTTTTGTTTTATTGCGATTGCGATGAGAGCCTATTCGCTACACGAGGGAAAGTTTTGGTTTGTTGTTGGATACTGCGTGCAACCACATCCAAACTTAAAAATATACTTGTCCTTTCTTAAAAAGGCCTGATCCGATTTGGTTTGGTTTGGGTAGGTCCCAGTCACATCCCTGGTAGAAAGGCAGCTTAAGCTTCGATTTAAGTTCATTTGACAAAAATACATTTTCTATGAAACCTGTGGCGTTGACGCGCGTTGAGAAAACGCGGCTTTTTTCTGCATACCAACCTCTTTGTCATAATTTACAAGACAAAGTAGTAGTTATTCTCTTTGGACAGCAGATCAATCAAAGAAATAAAAAAGCTGTCAGCACAACACGGAACAAAAACCACCGACGTTCGTCACGCCACAATGGAATAAATAAATAATCCGGGACATGTACATGAAAAAATGCACCGTCGAAGAAATACCGGAACCTCCGCCACCTGATCCTTGCAAACTACAGCGAATCAGGTTGAAGGAAAAAGCAGGTATTAAAATATGTCCTCCGAAGCCAGTCAGGAAACCAACACCAGCACCCACCTGCCATGCTCTCTGTATAGAAAGAGTTAAAAACCCACCGATCGTATTAGACAAATTCGATCATCCAATAATCTGTGTTGTTGAAAGAGAAGTGACTACTACTGACAGGTGTGACGAAATCGAACTCAAAACACTTGCTCGACAAGACCCTCCCTGGCCAGGCTGTCCACAACCTCCTGAACCTCCCCCGCCTCCGATTCGAGACCCATGCGAAGAACAGGACCGCAGAGAAAGACTAGCCCGATGCAAGGAACGAATGAAAAGATACTTCGACTAATGGATAACCAACCAAACGACAGCTCACCGAGCGCCCACTCGCTTCTCGATAAAGTCATGTATCAACTCTTCAAGAAGCCGACGGACGAAAGCCTGGGCCCTAAAAGGAAACTAACCGTGTACCCAATCAATAGAGAACAACATGACTTTGATAAAGAGGTAACAGATTTGGAAAACTTGATCAAAAAATTACAAGATGAAATAACTGAAATGTCTAAAAATGCAACGAAACCTTTGGAAGATTTCTCACCTAATGAAAATGCAGAACCACAGATCACTCAAGAACTGATACCTGATGCTACATATGACAGTGTGATCAGTCATATGCCTGAAAGTATTACTGAAGAATTGGATGAAAATTTTGACGAAGTTAGACGAAACTTTAAATTATTATGGGACGACCCATCTTCAGCAGCTACTAGCGATATTCCAGAAATAAATAGAGCTGATAAATTAAAGGAACCTTTTAAAGATAAAGATGAAGCATGTACTGAGAAGAAAATAGATCAAGACTCGAAAGACGTAACGAATGTTTGGAATTTCCATATACCTGACTTTTTGCATTTGAATAGAAACCCTAGCAAGTCTCCAGAAATAATTGACATAGACAGTGGTTCGGACGATGAACTAACTAAAACTGGTGATGGTATTATTATAAATGATAGCCAAAAAGCACCTGAAAGAAGTGAACCTGATAGTAGCACGCTAAGACTTGGTTTATTGATGAGAATATTTGGCGACAGAAGCAAAGATGAAAAGAATAACAATAATAAAGTAGATATGAGTACTGAAACATCTGACTCTTTGAATGCAGATCTAATTATTATTTCACCTTCAAATAACGATGATAGATACGAATTTATATCACATACTAATGAATGCGAACAGACAAAAGATACGCCTGATGAACAGTCTGATGTATACGAAACTTCAATGACCGAACAAGATAATAACAAAATTAAAGATATATTTGCATCCATATTTCCTGATGAAGATAATGAAAAGTTAGACATTATTATGCCACCTGAACCTATTCCAAAAAGTATCGTTGAAACAGATTTTGTAGTTTCTGATAAAGTTGATAGCTCTGTCAACACAAGTATAGCTACAACAGAAGATTTTGGTCAACAAAAGGAAGTAAGCATTATTGAAGCGCCTAAAACAACTCTAGATGATTCTAAACTGAAGTCAAATCTAGCAAAAATTAAAAATATATCTATCAAACAATCGAAAGCAAGCTTAAGTGATGATGACCGGAAAATACTTAGCGAGTTAAGCAATGATGCAGATTCTAAGACTGATGTACCGCAAAGACTGAGCATTATAAACATTTATATAGATACGAAGAAACGTAACAAGGGGCCGCATAGAAAACACAAATCAAGTGTCAATATAAGAACAAATAATTCTAAAGTATCACAAAAAGTAACCGGAGTCTCTGAAGGCAACATACCATCTGAACACAAAACTGATTCTGACGACAATACAAACATTAGAAGTAAAGAAAATATCAATGAGAAACCTAATTGTTCTAATAGTCCTAACAAACAGGATTCAACTTCATTAAAATCTTTGAGAGTAACGAAAGCATACAGTCACGACTTTAAAAACCCAAGCAATAACGTCTCTATAAGTTCAGAGAAAATTGAAATACCTGACAGTGTGAAGAAAATTTACAAAAACAGCAGTCCTAAGATTGTAGATAACGATTTTTCAAAACGCAAAGGACCTCAACAACCTAACAAATCAAGCTTAAATGAAATAGCCGTACCTAAAACGCTTAAAGGAGCTACTTTAAAACCGTCAGAACCTGGGACTAATCTTGCCAACACAGTTCAAAAAGAATCCGGTGGACAAAATCCTAATAAAATTGAGAACAATATCAAAGAAATCGCAAACACAGTGAAAAGGGATTTAGCAGAAATTATGGGCATTAATACTACAAAACCAAAGGTTGAAGACGTCAAAAACCCTACAAATGAGGTAGAAACTCTAGAACACACGGCTAATATCATCGTAATACCTGCAAACGCTACATCAGAATCTACCAAACCTGTGGAAGCAAATAAAAAAAGTATATCTCCAATACCAGATGAAATAAGCAAAGGCCATCTAAAAGACCTTACTAAAGAAACATCAGAATCTAGCAGCCGGCCTACAGAAGAAAGCGTCAACGAGAGTGTTAGAAGCGAAATAACATCTACAAATACGTCTTATTTTGATAGAATCATTTCTGAAAACAAGGAAAAGAGTTTGGAGAATACAAATGAAGTTTTAACTGATGAGTTTGAAAGCATAGCTGATAGTAACGAGTCTATTAGTGAAGATAGTTTGATTGGTCGCCCAATTTACGTGAACAAGACAGAAATTATTATAAACAATGGTGATGATATAAGCGATGTGTTTGAAGATTCGCATGAGTTTCTAGACGGCTCCGATTTGAAGAAAAAAAAGAAGAAAGATGAAGAGTAATATTTATTGAAAGAAATATAACGCTGCAATCTTAAAAGTTGTTTTTATCTATCTTGTGGGTAGTACTCGTAACTGGCGGTTGTGTGTGACAAGATGTATGGATGTGAATGAGGCAATGGAAGTTTGTAAGCATTGTACCAAGTGGTCTCTGCCTACCCTTATGGGAAAAAGGCGTGATATTATGTATATTTCTGTTGTACCAGTACTTGATGTATGTTTGAAGAACTATACGAGCCCTTACAAAAGTGTCTATGAGTGTGATAACGTGTGAGTGGGAGCGAGAGAGAGTGTGATAAGTTCGAATGTTTGTAATGGTCCGTATCTCTCAATATCAATCAATCACTCAATATTTTGCAGATATAAGCAGAAGCTTATTGAAAACTGGGGAGTTTTGAAAATAATTATCCATAGTGGACGAGTACGGAATTGGATAGAGTCATGTAAGTATTTTGATTATTATTAAGATTAAATAATATTACAAGGAACTGACATTGTTAACGGCGAAGCGTGGGTGTACTTTCATACACCTCTCTGCCTTCACCTTCGAGTATAACAGGCGTGATAATGTGTACATATGTGTATAAAAATAAAAAGTCATCAATTTAAAATCCATTTCAACAATTTATTCACAATAACAGGTATATTTCCATACAAAATACATCATTTAAAATATTTTATATCATTTCCATACTAAATAAACATCCACGTTAAAACCTAAGCAAGCATTTATGACTAGATTTACCCAACGTAATACCCATAATACATATATATTCATTTTATTCCATTTAAACACGTTTATATCAATAAATTAAATAATTTACAGCAGAAAATATAGCAGTATTCGATTTAAAGGCAATAAAATTGTTTGGCACATTTCATATATTCCGAATAAATAAGGCACATAGCCTGATTATAGTATAATTATTTTGTATACATATTTAAAATTCCATTTAAAAATTCACTCCATACCACAAAAAACTTATCTATTAACCCCATAGGGGATATTTTTTAGAAAAAATGGGACCGAATTTTTAAAAGCAGGGAAGCTCTTTTTATTTACAAATATATTCTTCGAAAAATCTATGTCCTCCTTAAGAGCCCGGCTAAAAGGCCATAGGGGAACAAACCCTGATGGTATTCAACCATAGGGTATAAAACAAGACCAGAGAGGGATCCTGTGGGGGGGTTATTTCTTTCTCGGCGGGGGCTGCATGGGCGGCTGGTGGAAGGGATGATATTGCCGTGACAATATACTCTCCTGAAATTAAGAAAAAAGTCCTGTAAAGAACATAATATGAAGACGATTTTTCCAAAACAATACGAGAAGAAAACTTTGAAAACCTGAAATAACTTAAGTATTTAGTTCGTTTCAACATAGCTTTCACTGCACCTGTAGTCGAATTCAGCTCATAACTATGTCTTTAAAATAAATACTACTGACAGACGGTCATACATCTAAGGAATGTCTGTGCAAGGGTTGCTTAATTAACCCACAGGACGCATCTGACTAAGAATGCCGTAAAATACGCCACTTAGGTACAAAATGCCTACAGATCATAGTTTAAGGTCATAGATAGAATATTTTTTGTATGTATGTTTGTAAACTCACCACATCAGTCGGCCTGGTCGGAGCAGCACCCATCTGTCTCTCTTGTAAAATTATTTGATTAGCAGCGCTGTAAAAAACGTCGCATATTAGTTCACAGGCACAATTCATACACCCCTGCCTACACCTTATGGTTTAACAGTTAAATAAATAATATATACACCTTGTATTAAACAGAAGTTGGCAGCAGAATAGGTTTTTTATAAAACTAATATCCACTGCACGTCGACGGAACCGTAGAAAAAATCGATCCCCATGGCGTTGTAGTTTAAGGCGGTTAGCATGCCAGTACCACTACATTGGAATAACATGGGTTCGATTCCAATACCAAACAAATAATTATTTGTGTGTGGTAATGTATTTCAAATAGTTGCTTTTGGTCTGGTACTCCTTTGTTTGTAAACGTATTTTCAAGACAAAAGTATTTCATATTATAATATTATAGTGTGTTATATCTCACGTGTCCATCTCCTCGGGAGTGAGGTCGAGCGCCTCCTGCATCTCGCGCGAGGTGCTCTGAATGAAGTCCTTGTCACAGTACTTGCCGAGCCCCTGCTCCGTCAGTACCTGCAACACACCACCACATAATGTATAAATACACGTTAAATAATTGCAACACACATACTAAATGTGAAAGAATAAATAAATAAATATTAATATTAAGAAACTCGGTAACTCTCTTTATATTCTGATTGTTATTATTTGAAATTGCGAAACATTAACTACCGAAATACCCTGTAAAGGGAGATATTCTTTATAAAAAAACTTTATATTATGCTCTGTGTACAAATAAACAACATTTGTATTTAAATCGTCTGCTAAAAAAGAGTGAAGGTTTTTTTAAGGCAGTTGCGTTAATACCTGCTCAGTCAAGTTGTGAATCGAAAAAACAGGACATGATTTAACTCGAATGTGAATATGAATATAGTGTGTTGGTTATTATATAATGAATACTTACTCGAGTAATAAGATTCTCCGCTGGATTCTCTATGCAATAAGGCACGTTGTTGTTCTGTCTCTGCGATTTGTCACGATCTACGGAAAACAAAGAAAATCATTACTTTAATATAATTATTACCTACTTGTAAAATCTACCTGCTTATGCACGAAACTTATTTAAAATCACGCCGAGGTTGTAGGACTGTAGAAAAGTATGAAAATTCTGTGGTATTTTCTTAACAATATTCATTATCAACGATCATAATAATATTGTAGTAACAATCTTTAAAAGAAACACAATCCTGAAAATTATACATACTATGCAAATCAGTTTAACCTGCTTTTAATTCACTTAAGTGTTTTCGTGTTATTTTGAGTGTCTTTTTAAACCATGCACAAGTTTGGATAAACATTTTGATTGCAATGTTGCAGTTTTTTACCTTCAAGTACAGTGCTGCCATCTTGTGCTAAAGCTTTTAATCTAAAAAGGTTGTTAAGCAAACAACAATAAAGTAACGTATTGGTTAACATAAAACATAACGTGCATAAATAAATAGAATACGTACTATAAATAAAATAATATAAATAAATAGTTGTAAATAAATAAAATACGGTACTAAATAGATATTCACAATCACAACACACTAAAACGGACTTACAGTTCTTTCTCATAGTCTGCATTAAATCGTTGGACGTTTTTCTGCGAATATTATTTTCAGTTATTTTTTTGATAAAAAACATTATACAAATGCATAATTTAGACTATGAAGTCGCACTTTTCTATTGTTCAAATTATTTTGATAAGCGCCACCTTGTGGCTTATATTGTAAAACTGTTCGAAAGTAACGTTTTCAAAGTTTCACACGCCAAATAGTTCACAGTTTGATTTACTAGATGGCGTTACTAGTATATGTACAAAAATAACTACAGAGATAGAAAGTAAGTAGTATGTTGTTTTAAATGAGTGGTTCTTTTATTGGTCTTTTAGCATCTGTATAATGTCTTAAAATTTTAATGTGCCATGATTTTATACGAAAATAGATACACTGATCACGACACAGAATAATATAAAAGAAAATAATTAGAAGCTTTTTTACGTTGTTTACGATAGACGTAAAAATAACTTACTCGATTGCTTTGAATATCTTTTCGGAGTCTTTTCCGTGAAGTAGAGGCTGCATTTGAATTTCTTCATCGCTTTGATTCGCGTCCTCATGTTTTCTGAAAAAACAAAATGGTTTTCAAAATATGTTAGGCGAACACATGGTCATTGTTACATTTTTCAATAATGTGAAATAATGTCATAATGCATACTTATGTATTTAACTTGACAATTAATAAATAACTAATTCTAATTTCCTCAAACTCTTTTCTTGGAAACTTTTTCTTTTATTAGGAACTTTAGTGCAGTTTGATACTGAGTATCAAACTCCTATTATAATTGCTGCAAGTTACTGTTCAAACTTAGCTTAACACATTATGTAGGTAGGTGAAAGATGGAATCTAAATATACTTACGGCTCTTCCTCTGGTATTTTACCATCCATGCCCAGTTCCCTCCTCATCATCATGCCCAGGGACGGACCTTCTTTCTCATCTGAAAGCAATACTTAGTAATTACCTAATCAAAGTCGAAAGCAAAACTTTAGTCTGTTATAGAGTTGAGCATTATTTCAGTTTGACTGTTACTGTGCGTAGTGATAGACATACGGCTACATACAGGATGTACCGGAATAAGTATGTCATAAGACTCTCAAGAATGAACATTGAAAAACACCGGCCAACGGCACATACTTTAGTACGGTCTATGAGATACAGCCTGGTGGCAGACGGATAGACGGACAGACAGCTTACCTAATAGGGTTGCGTCTTTATGTAGGGAACCTTAAGAATTGATAAAGGGAAACACGCTGAACAGCTAAATTACTAAGATTTAGATATAATTTTACAAGACAATTTTATAAAAT
Source organism: Anticarsia gemmatalis (assembly GCF_050436995.1). Lineage (NCBI taxonomy): Eukaryota > Metazoa > Arthropoda > Insecta > Lepidoptera > Erebidae > Anticarsia > Anticarsia gemmatalis. The sequence goes on from NC_134769.1 coordinate 1,320,919, forward strand.
CTAAGTTAATTTCCTAGAAAACAATACGTCTTCGGTTTTTTATGGTTATTTCCAATCAAATCTATACAAGCGATGTCGGGAATAGGGAAAAAATCTAGTGTATATATAAAATAATAGGTAATGGATACATACTGCCATTCCTAGAGGGGTGCATGGTGACGCGTTTGTCTCGCCCGTAGAAACTCTCTCCGTGCTTCTTGATGCTCGTCCACACTGAGCCGAACAATGTGTGGTTACGCTGTAACACAAATAATTACGTACATATCTATTCCAAGTTATTCGACTAATCAATCACTACGATCATTACTACGGAGTAGCTCGTGGCTTAGTTAACAACAGCCGCGCGGATCGATCTCCGAGGTTAAACTACGCTTGCTCAGGTTGTTCTGTTAACGGGTGACCATCTAATACATATCGAGTTCCTCCGTGTTTTGGAAGGCACGTTAAATTGTGTATCCCGGCTGTAATTTTCGAAGATCTTTGACAGTCGATATCAGTAGTCAGAAGCTTGAAAATCTGACAGCCAGACTTAGTGAAGAGTATCTGTTATAACCCAACGATCTCCTCACTCATCCCTGGTAACATTTAACGGTAGTTTCTTCTAGCGTCAAAACTCATACAAAAAAACGCTATTGAATAGATAAAACCGTTAAATGTACCTCAGAAACCAGGGGTAAGTCATTTGACTTCATTAAGTAACTGACACATATTCAGGAGTGGAAAAACCGGGGCTAAAAATCAAAAACAGGCAAGAGTTTCAAAAACTTCATCCCTTACCCTATGCATAGGCTCCACGACTTCTCCAACCAGTTCATCCAGGTTCCCAGATATGGCTCTCTTGAGCTCCGGTCCAGCTTCATGCAAGGTCCTCAGGCCGGCCTGCAGCGTCATCTGATTGGTCTGTTCTGTCGCCGCAGCAGCTTGCTCCTTGCGTTTCCTGAATCTGTACCCGTTATGTGATCGAAGGTTTTCTGTTAGTCTTTGTTTGATAGTTGATAGTGAAATGAGTACCCAGATTGAGTGTGTGTAACTGAACTAACCAAACAGCTTTGGCGTTTGAAAGAAACTTAATAACACAACTTCTATTTTAAGGTTCGATTCCGTGACCCAAAACCTGTTTCTTTGAAAATCTTACTATAGCTTTCAAAGGCCCTTAAAGCATCTCCCAAAGATGCTTAGGCCTTGCTCTATTAATGATTCATATAAAAGTTCTTTTTCTATTCTGCTCTTAATATTACATATAAGTGGAATAAACATGAGCTGCCTATGTTTAGTTATTCATTTTCGTAGTTATTATTAAAACCCAACTCAAGGTAATGAATTAAAAAATCAGTAAGTTTAGAGAATTAAAATGTTTACTAACCCTGTAAGAATCTGTCAATAAGTATGTTTGTACGTGTCGTGTAAATATATACAAATCTATATCTAAGATATCACATCACTTCATGGAATCACAAAAAGCTAAATCTATCAAAACTGTGCGATCACGAATTATCCATTGAATTTCGATAGATTTGATAATTTTTAAATACTCGAAAAAGAACTTGGTTTGATTATTTTGGTGGCATTTTACTCAACTGAATTGTCGACACTGTTGACTTTTTCCAGAGATAAGTCTTTAACTTTAAAATCTTTTAGTTAACTGTGTCAAATAATAAACTATTATATTATTTCTATTTTTTGAGGGCATGCAAAGTACCCAACCTGCACTTTGCCAGCATGATAGACTCACGGTCTAAATCCTCTCTCAAATTGGGAGGAGACTCTTGCCCAGTAGCTAGACATTATGCATCATAGCAATGGTTTAAAAAAACTATCTCTAATATTTTTATTGTGATGAATGTTTAACGAGTAATTCAATCGCTAAAAATGCTGATAGATCCTAATACCTTGTTTCAGGTTATGTATTTTTGATTACCTTTAAATTAACATAATATTATAGCAAAGTTAAAATTTAACAGTTACGTCATCAACCAAGCTCTTTCAACCACAATTAAACAACTTAAAAACCTCAAATCAATTCGTGATCGCTTTAAATCGTGTACTCAACTCAAATTCCCAAAATAAACAGTTAAAACTCAAACAATATCCATAACATGTCTTCTCTGTATTGTACAACCATTTGCCTAAAGTTTATGTTAAAATCTTCATGCAGTAACAATCGACATTGGACATAACACAAAGGGGTTTCAATCAACTCTAGACACGCAGGGGAAGGGGTAGGAATTGCAGATTAGGGGGTAAAAGACCTGGATTATTAGTAACTTTATTATAGAGACCCTTCTACATACATAAATAGAACCACGGCTTTTTGTTTTCCATGGGTATAGGTAAAAACAGACCTTTATCTTTGCTTAGTAATGAACCAAGATAGCCTTCTGTATAAAGGCTTTGTCACCCGGTTCACACTTGGGTGCTACAGTTATACAATCCTTCCTACTATTTAATTAGTCTCATTTAAAGACTTTAGCCTCATTTTCATTTAGTCAAAATGTTCTGGACAAAAAACTTTCTCATCGATCGTACTCACGGTAAAAAGACTATGGTGTTACGTGATTTTGCAAGTAATCATTGACTACTTTGTTACTAATGCAAAAACCCAGAATATAAAATTAAACCTTCCCTGATCCTAAAATTATTCTAAAGACAGGTGGTCTAAATAATCTCGGTCTTAAACATAATAAAGTTACTAAACACAAAGGTTATTAACCCGTCAATGTGCAATATCCTAAAGAACTGTGCAATCTAAGCAAGTGACTGTAACACAAACAGAGGAAACATGCTTTGGAATTTTATCAAAAAATGTCGCAAAATGGTCATGCTGTAAACAAAAACTTATTGGATAATGCAATGGGCTCTGCTCGGATATAAAACCTAGCGGGGAAGCTGAAATAAAAACAAATTGATAGGAATCTTACAATCATTTAAACCAACTCTCATGTGGACTAAAATGGTGATAATAGCCACGAAATTTCACTCAAGGAAAGTCAAAAAACAATAACAGATTTGTGAAACTACAAAATTGAGAACAATGGAATCTTTGCCAATTACTTATGAGTAAAAAAGATGTATAATATAATCATATTGTTTTTTTTGTTGTCCCACTGCAGGGCAAGGGTCTCTTCCCAAACTAGGGAGAGGGGTTAGGCCTTGAGCCCACCACGCTGGCTAAGTGCGGGTTGGGGACTTTTATTGAAAGAAAAAGATAAAAAATGTAGTAAAAATGATTGTAAATCCCTCAAAAATCCCAAATAACAAAAGGAGAATCATTCACAATCAAAAAATTCAAGGGAAAATCTGTCAAGCATCGCTCTTGGAACAAAACCAAGGGCATAAGCGTAAATACAGCGTAAAATAAAATCTTCCAATGTTGCTTAGTACTCGTGAATGGACTTACGCATGGTTCCTATAAAAATAGAAATAACTATGTTAATGATTGTGATTTGGAAATAAAACATGTTTTATGAACATATAGGTGTTGTGGATGAAGTAAGTTTCAAGTAAATTAACACTAAATGATTTGTTGTTGAAATAGAATAGGTACTCAATTTCGTGAACCAACTATCGTTTATAAATACAACAGATTTACAAGGCTTGATGAAAGTCTTACCTCTTCGACCAAAAGCAAAGTTTTTTCGATGTTTTTTTGATAACTCTCAAAAAGAAGTTGGTATTTTGCAGTACATTTGTGCGTATTTGGCACTTAGATATTCACCAGAGTAATTTGGATGTCATGAAATGCTATATTTAGTTTTTCAGTTATTATTATCAGAGAAAATGCATTAAATACCGTTCCGTTCCATTTCAAGAACAAATCACGTCTTTAAAAGTAGTACAACTCGAAACTCATACAAATTACAATTTTACACATATTTGATTTACTAAGCAGCTACCATCAAATACTTATACATTTAAATACAATATTGTATACCTTTTTATATACAAAACTGTTCAAACAAAGGGCAAAATTTAATAACTATCAATTTAAAAATCGTATTATTAAAATGCAAAGACTTTAAACTAAATATTTTATACAATTTAAAGACTTAACTGTTTACCTAGACGATTTAATCATTTCTTCAATGAATCAAGGGTATCAGAGAATTATTCCTATTACTAGCAATAAGAAAATGATTCTACTAACCTTCTAAAGTAGTCTTGGATAAGGAACGTGGCATAGAACTTTCCAACGGTGATCTCGTTGGGGTCACCTGGAGGGGGTACCACTTGATCCAGCAGTTTTGGAGATGTGCGCTTCCAAACCTTTTTGATGATCGCCCGGAGTTCCGTGTTGCAGTCGTCGATTACACCTAGATTTACGAAGCATGGTTAAATTGTCTGTAGACAGTATTTTTAATGTGAGAAACAATTACGATTTCATAGACCTGCATGATCTTGTATGTTAAACAGTTACGATATTACAAGATCTGTATGTCTGGACCCGATTTTATTTCTATAGGCTATAAACTTTTCTATTATATAGTGCATTTATGGATAGAAGGCGTAATTTTACGTAGGTTTGTAGAATTGTTATTAGATTGCTTTCCTTAGACTTACCTCCACCCTTATTGGACTTACATTATAATATGTGCTACAAGCACGCAGCTACGATTCATATACTTTACATAACTATACAAACCTGTTGTCTTAATCTGCAACTGCGTCCTCACGACAGCGAACAACGTGGCGTTAAAGTTGACAGTACCATCGGAGTTGAGAGGCATGTTCATGGAAACGAGACGCTTACAAGCCGTGCGATGTGGACATAGTTTACCGAAACCTGGAAAACATAAGAATTATAACACCAATCTAAAACCGAATATAATTGATATCAGTAGACTTTCAAAACAAGAGCTAAATCTATCTTCTGCTGATTATAACTATGGTGACACTCAAACAGTTTAATGTCCAATTGTCCTTGGACTCAATAAGAAATAGGTACGAAACTATTTGATTATACTTACCTAGCGGTGGACTAATTTTTCTCAATAATGTCACGACGTCCAAATGTTTGATCCTTCCTTTAGCATCAGGATCGTATTCACTCCATAACCTATAAATTTGATCCAATATAAATTTATAATAAATTTAACCCATTAATGTCCCACTGCTGGGCAAGCCGGGTCTCCTCCCGTAATGAGGGAGGGGTTGGGCCTTGAGGACAAATCCAGAATATAAATTGTAAATCTTTTGAATACAATGCGCTTGTTGAAGTATAGCAAGAAACCAGTCTATAAAGGCAGTGCTAAAGTGTTACAAGTGCAAAATCTAGTACCTAACAAACTCGTCAAGATGATGAGGTCCCAAAATAGACCAATCCCTGGTCAAATAGTCGAAGTTGTCCATGATGACGGCGACGAACAAGTTGATGATCTTGAAATATAAATAAAGTCAAAGTCAAGAACAAATCTGAAAGGAACCTTGAAAAGTAAACAGTGGTATAGTAAATAGTACGTAATACTAAACAGCAGAATTAAAAGGCCAAACTAATGTTACTTCGATCCAAATATCCGAACGCTTTTCATCTAAACGTACCAAAATTCAAAAAAGATTTTAATAATATTGCATCTTGACTAACGGTTTTACTGAGTTAAAGACAATTTCAAGAGACTTTAGGCGCATTAAACAATGAGTCATCTTATTTTTACCACAAACATTAACTGAAGGAGATAATTGAGTAAGAAGCTTCAAGGAAGAAGAAGGAACTTACCAAAAAAGTACAAAGCAGCGAGAACGAGATGAAGTAAGGGAAAGCAGCCCAGGAACCGCAGTTCCCTTCCTCGGGCTCCGGGAAGGCGTCAGGCCTGTTCGGCTTGATGCAGTGCAGTGGCTCGTTGGGACGCTCGTCCACATTCGGTGATAGAGCCATCATGATCTCTTGCCAAGCTTCACCTGTACACAGAATTACCATTTTATTGAAAGAGCGTATTTGTTGGTTGTTGATGTCTTTTGAGAGAGTGGAATTAAGAGGCGATAGAACTCAGAAGTTACCAGTGCGAGATTCAAGACACAAGCTTTTTTGTCTAAATCAATCTCAACTGGACTGATTTTATTATGATAAGGTTTAGAAATAGCGGTATTACTAATAACTGTATCGTTGGCAGCTTCTCATTAACTGCTATATTCAATTTTGCTAAGAAAAAAGACATGGCATTGACATTTTCATGTAATATTTATTATATTGAGAATACTTACCCGTAGCAGATCTGAACAGCACCATGAGAGCTCCGCCGAAGGTCTTGAAGTTGTTGTTACTGGTTATAACATCACCGTCCGGGAATACTTTACCGAATAACTGTAAGTAAAAACGATGAGTAGTAGTTTAAATATTATACAACTAACAGACATAATTGGTTTTATAATCAAACTAAAGAAAAGTTGGATAACAAATCCGATGAACAATTGATTTTTAAATATAGATACCTAAGCTTTTTACCTAGCATACTTGACAATCAAATGGGGTGACTTGCATACCAAAAAGTTGGACAACATGTTCTCCAACAAGATTGCCAACATGTTCGCCAACAAGTTGGACAACATGATAATGAAATATTATTTAAAGTTACTATATAAATATATAAAAATTTTACCTTCAAATAAAATTTGTATTATGCTTCCAATGACGTCCGAAGTCCCTTATGAGAGAGTACATCGATTCTTTCGCCTCGCCTGGTCGCTAGATGTCGCTACTTCCGCTTCCTAAATGCGCCAACAGCGCCACCTACTACTTCCGGTCCGCTAAGCTACCTAACAACTACAAGCCGCCATCTTCGTCATTGTACGGCTCATAATGGTTTAATACCAGGAAGACATTACTGGGACTTCGGACGTCATTGGAAGCATAATACAAATTTTATTTGAAGGTAAAATTTTTATATTATGCGTTCCGTTTGACGTCCGAAGTCCCTTATGAGAGAGTGTTTGTTATCTCCTGGTGGCTTGTATGTTGGTAACAATATTAAATTAAAACGCAACAATGTGATTGAACATATTATATTGTAAATTTAAATGCACATTGATTAAGATGCTAGGTATAAATCAAAATATTTCCTTATAAGTATTATGAATCAGGTTGAAAATATTGCGATAGAGATTTTTCTGATCTAATATCCCTATTTGAAGTATTGATCTGTTTCAGATAAAACTTTTTAAAAGTACATTCATGCTGCCAATTAGCCTTAGCTAAGATATCATTAATATGGTAATTTTCTACCCAATTTAAAGATGAGACTGCTGATCTACAGCTTCCAGCTGACGCCTGAATACCAGCATCAGCTAGAAGCCTCTTTATCCAACCACCAATCATAGCTGCAGTAGCTGGCCTTGTAGGACGTCTAGTTGCTAAGAATAAATTAGTAATATTTTCCCGGGTCCCTTGTGTCATATTTACTAAAGTACGTAACCAATATAATGCATCGACTCTTTTATCCGGTGCGGCCAAGAATGTCCAGCTAGATTGTTGGTATGAAGATGAGTCAGTTTTGGACCCGAAAACGTAATCGAATCAGTGTTATCTACAAAATGTTGACTATCAGTATGTAAAAGAGTTAAATCGTGCACTCTACGACCAGAACACAATAGTAAAATAGCAGCTGTGTGTCTAGATACTTGATATAAACTATTTAAATTAATATTGTAACTCTTTAAGAACCTTATCAAAACCCTAGCATCCCAAATCGGTAATTGAGAAGGCGCCGGTCTTGCCATGGAAATAGCTTTCAGTATGTGTTTTACTATTGGGTTTGCAGTAATTTTAATATCAGATATTGTTTCGCAAACGGATGCAATAACTGATTTATGAACCAGTATCGTTCTGTAAGAGAGACCGTCCGTCAAAAATAGATAACCTAGATACCTAGCTACGTTTACTGGTTCCGGTAAACGAAAATTAATGCTATTTTCTTGACAAAATCTCACCCATCTACTCCAAATGGGGGCATAAGTTTTTATTGTAGACTGTCTCCAGCATGATGACAATAACTGTTTCTCTTGCAGCGTCCAATTATCCGTCAAGGTATCCCACCCGAAATGAGCCAAGCTTCCAGGTGTAACTTGCAGACTTGTGCCGGCGGTAGCATTGTCGCTGTGTCCACCAGAGTCTTCTCCAGATTTCTGAGTTTTACAGGACGCTTCAGAGCACGATTTTTCAGGTCTGGCCTCCAAAAAGGCTTCGTCCACTTGGGTGCTACTAGAATGTACTGACCTGAGGCTGAGTTGAGGTGATCGAGCACCCTGGGTATTAGGCTGGGCGGCGGGAACAGCCATGCAAGTCGGTAATGCCAGGATCTGCTGAACGCGTCGTGAAAGTAGGCGTTCGAGTCTGACAAGTCTAGCGAAACATAGTTTTCTACGACATGTGCTGTCTGTGACGCAAAGAGGTCTAGGTCTGGCGTGCCCCACATGCTGAACAGTCTCGATGTCTCTTCTCTTGTGAGGTGCCACTCGGCAGCTGCGCGATTTCGTGAGAGGTGATCTGCTTCGATGTTGCACAGGCCTGGTAGGTGGTGAGGCCGAAGCACAATGTTGAGGTGATCTACTAATTCCAGCAGCTGATGGGTCAGATCTACTAATTGACGTGATCGTGTTCCTCCTTCGTTTTTGATATAGGACACGACTGTTTTGTTGTCGCTCTGAAGGATTACTGTAGAATTCTGGAGCTCCATTGCTTTGGTTGATATATCGGCTATCACAGCATACATCTCCTTCAGATTGCAATGCCATCTTACCTGATGTTGTTCCCAGAGGCCTTTTACCATGTCGTTGTTCACCAGAGCTCCCCATTGAATGTCCGACGCGTCGGTGATGACGTGGTTCGTCGGCATTCTTTGGGGATGAATCGCTGACTTCTGACTGATATTCTCCATCCACCATTTTAGTTCTGTATGTACCTCTTCTGGGAACTGAATCTGCGATCGTGGATACTTTCTGAGTTTGTTGCTGTGTCGCTGCAATAAGCGGCAATGCAACCTTCCCCGGTGGGTGATGAAGGTTGCAAAGTTGAGGTGACCTAGTAGGCGTTGCGCCTGTTTTAGGTTCCAGCTGCCGGCTTCGAGTCGTACTCGTAACATCTGCCGAATTCGTTGTATTTTCTCTGAGGGTAGGAACTTCGTGTTGAATTTGGTGTCCCATGTAATTCCCAGAAAATCGATTACCCTGGTTGGCGTTGTTACCGATTTCTCCACATTGATCCACCAACCCAGACTGGTCAAAAACTGTATTGCAATTTCTATCTGTGCTGCAAGCGTAGTTCTGTCCTGATGTATTATCAGATAATCGTCCAAATATACCACTAACCTCAGTCCTTTTTTGCGAAGTATTTCTGCGGTCCAGTTCGTTACCGACGCGAAAATCCGAGGCGCTGCTGCAAGGCCGAACGGTAGACACGTCATTTGTAACAGTTGACCTTGATAACTGATCCGGAGAAACCTTCTGTGTGCTTCCTTTACAGGTAGATGGTAATAAGCTTGACTTAAGTCCAATTTCACCATCCAATCTCCGTGTTGTAGAAAATTTGGCACTTGGTGATGGTGGAACAGACGGAAATGCCTTGGTTTCATATACTGATTTAATGCCTTGAGATTGAAAATTGTTCGACTTTTCCCGTTGGATTTCGGAATTATGAATAGAGGTGAGATAAAAGACGGTGTCAGAAGGGCCGGTTCTAAGACTTTTAACTGAATTAAATTTTGAATTTCTGTTGACATTAACTGTGATGTTGGAGTTTGATACTTTGTTAAAACATCTAAGGTAGGGAGAACTAACGGCGGTGTCTTGTTGAATGGTATTCTGAGACCGGTTATTAATTTCCATATTGATTTTGGCGGATTGAAAAGAGCCCAATTGCTTTGAAAACGTCTCAGACAGCCGCCTGAAAACCCTGTCGAGTCATTTATTTTTATATCCTGATTTTCTACCCCCTGCTTTATAATTTCTCCCTCCCCCCCTCTTCTTGGCTGACGAGTTATTATGCATGAATCGTTCGGAATCTTTGTTTTCGGCCCGTTTGGGTTTATTATTGTAATTCGACTGACCGCGAAACGACTTTACGTTAGCAGAGGAGGTCGAGGGCTCTGGAGATTTTGCCCGGGTGCGGGAAGAAGATGGGGTCTGTTTTTGTAATTTATCTACTCCACCAATTTTTTGTAAATATGTTGACAACTGACCGGGGTCAAACATGTACTCGCAAGACGGCGGAATTTGACTCAGATCCTCTCTCATATATTTATCTTTTAATTTTTTTACGATATCCCTACGGCGCAATTCTAACACTTCGGCTCGTTTCCCGCATATCACCTGTAGTATATCGTGGGATACTGCCTTATATTCGGACTCATTTCCAAACAGTTGGTTTAATTTTTCGTAAATGGTAGTTGCATTCAGCTGAACGTCTTTAGATGCCGACCAATCGACTAGGTTCTGTAATGCCGAGTTTACAGCTTCATTTTGAGCCAAAAATGCATTGGATAATGCCGCGAAACTACGTTCCATTTGGAACCAACGTAAGGGCGCAAAATTGTCTTCAAAACGTCGCAGCTCTTCATTAACTCTTAATTCGGTAAAGGCCGGAAAAGCCGCATACTTTTTCTGAGCGTCTGTATATCGAACCGCGTTCCAATCGGGTGAGTCGAATCTTTGCATAACCTTAATTTTTTCGACACGTGCACGTATTGCCTTTGGTACCGCCGGTTCTTTGACAGAAACGCCCAAGTTGACAATACTACCCGCATCTAATTTGGGTGGATTTAAAAACGGATCATTGGGTATTGGTTCCATCGATACCGAAGTGTGTGGCACGCTGTTGCTTTTAGATATATTCAACGGCGGGGTCTCTGTAGATGTTGCGAATGCGGCCGTTAAAATATTATTCACATGGCTCACTAATTGTTGTGACAATATGTCAAACCTTTCCTCCAGGTCCCGTGAACTGCAACGCCTTTGGCGTTTCCTTGGTGGCTCTTCTTCCGACGAACAATCCGAAGAACTATCACTATCATTTGAATTTGGCGCGGTAACCTCTTTTTCACTCATTTTCTCACCGAAGAGGTTATGGTAACGGAAGACAAACTAATTATATTTAAAATTAACTTTCTACTTAAATCTCGAAAGCCAATTAAAATTATATAAAATTTGCGACAAAATTAATCCAATAAACTAATAGATTTTTTGAAGCGACCGTGTGCTCGGTTCGAAAAACGACGCAACAATGACGAAGATGGCGGCTTGTAGTTGTTAGGTAGCTTAGCGGACCGGAAGTAGTAGGTGGCGCTGTTGGCGCATTTAGGAAGCGGAAGTAGCGACATCTAGCGACCAGGCGAGGCGAAAGAATCGATGTACTCTCTCATAAGGGACTTCGGACGTCAAACGGAACGCATAATATCCTATTAAATTTATACCTGCATCCCAACGACAGCATAAATGAAGAACAGTAGCACAATCAGTAACGCTACATATGGCAGTGCTTGGAAGGACTTGATAAAGGTCCATAGTAGCGTCCTGATTCGTTCTCCTCGAGATAGTAGCTTTATGAGACGCATGGCTCGGAACAGACGGAAAAACGTAATATATTTTAGTAGTGTACCCTGAAATGAAAAATAAAATTTTATTCATATTAAAAATAAGGGGTTAGATAGGCATTGTCAGGATGAAAGGGAGACTTTTGCCCAACAATAAGATCAGTAAAAAAGTACATAACAACTGGATAATGTAAAAAAAGACTATGTTAAGAAAAAATCGCAGGCTCTGATAAAAATCCTTCTAATTTTGTCACCTTAGATAATTTTGTAGAAACAATATAAATAATTGTCTCTCTCAACTACAAGAAAAATAAAACACTGTTCAACTAATCTATTCTTAAGTCCATAGCAAAATAAATACAATATTATTCCCTTACCTCTTTACTTTCGTTAGTAGCTTCCGCGCCATACTGAAAAGTAACAGAAAAAAATAACTTATGGAAGATTGCATGCGAGATATCGAAAATGTAATAATAAATATAACTTTTGCTTACCGATATAGGTTTATTCTCGTTTACTTGCGTGACAACAATATCTATTATACTACCCACTACTAAGATGAAATCTGTCGTGTTCCACGCATCTCCGAAGTAATTCTGCAAAAATATTTACATGTTATAGAGTATCATTTAATTTATGTGTCATTCGTCAAATATATTGACACTAAATTGCTTTGACTTTAAATTTTGAAGTAGGTGTCAAATTATGAATTTAAATAAAACTGCCAACAAAATGTTTTTGATCAGTGATCTAGTTTAAAGTAATAAAATTAATACATACCTTAAACCTGAACGCAGCTAACTTAAAAACGAACTCCAACATGAATACCGTTGTAAGAATCATGTTGATGAAATCCAAATACTGAAAATAAGAATGGAATATTTAATTAAACATTACTTACTACTAATAAGATTCATCTTTTTTAAAATTAACCATTTAATCATGAAACTCAGTCTCTCAATTTATTACGCTTTCATTTCTGAACCGAATTTTATAAAACTTGGCATGTCTATATTTACCCAAGCTCAATCATATTGCTTTTTTAGTCATACTTTGAATTACTATTATCTACTTATAGTAATGTATAAAGGTGAAAGATTTTAGAGATTATTTTCTACCTATAAATTAAATAAATTTAACACTGCTGGGCTAGGGTCTTCTCCCGTAATGTGGGAGAAGTTAGGCCTTGAGTCCACCACGATAGCCAAGTGCGGGATGGGGACTTTGCATGCCCTCAATAAATGTATTAAACAAATTTTGGGCATGCAAGGTTTCCTCACGATGTTTTGCCTTCACCGTTGGAGCATGTGATAATTATTTCTAATACACACATAACTTCGAAAAGTCATTGGTGTGTTGCCTCTGGTTGGAATCTGCGACCACTTGCGTGGGAGGTATCAACTTATATCACTCGGCTATCACTTCTACCTACCTTTTTATATTCAGCAGGAGCTTCGTGGAACTTCATCATGAGCGCCACAGTGTTGAGAACGATAAAGAAGAATATAAAGTACTCAAACCGCTGTGACGTCACGAACCACCATGTTTTGTACTGAATACGGTGTTTTGGGATGTATCTGAAATAGTGAAAAAGTTTTATCACAGAAATGTTATTGGTTACTGATTCTGCGGCGCTGTGGTAGTGCTGTACAAGTTGATGTCTGGTGTGTAAATCTAAGAAAAGATAAAAAAACCAAGGTGATACATGCCCCGGAAAGCATACTAAAAAGTCATCAGTTCTGCGCAGACCCCTAGCCGAGTTTTGCTGTCTATATGTATAATGGGTTATAAGTATGATGAGAAAGTAATATAGTGCCTACGGTTTGCCGCTTTAGGTAAACATAATTCATTACTAAAATTACATTAATTTCTCGAGATAACTTCGTTCAGGTAAATGTGCGGTTCAACACCGTAATCGCAAAGCTTGCTAGTCATGCAGGGCACCAATAGATAGTGTTATCCTTAATATTGCTATACGTCAATAGATGGCGTTGTGATAAACTTACCTTCGTACAGGTTTAGCTTTGAGTGCGAACTCAATACAGTTCCTTTGATTCTTGTCCAGTTCACAGTCTTTGAACTCTTGTTCTCCCTCCTTCTGGAATGTTACTATGACGAAACCTACGAAGATGTTCACCTGCGAAATTGTATTACTATTAGTATTGAATTTTGATTACAGTATAACACAATTTTAGCATATTACAACAGAAGGCAAAATTACATCTGAATCACAGAGCTTTGATTTAAGTTACCCATAATCGTGAGGAATAGAGCCCATTTCATCATCTAACCTTAAAATTTGGGACATACTGAGCATATACTTTTCGTAATTTTTATGATCAAAATACTAATTAGAAATTGTTCTTAATTCTAACGATACATGACTTATGGATTTGTATGACCGACTGTGATACAAAGACAAACATAGCAGAAGCATTCGATAATATCACTGGTGTTATATTTGTAGTAAACAATAACTTACCATGAAGAACGCAATAACAATAATGTAACTGATATAGAAGAAAGCGACTAAAGGTCTGGAATTTTCCACAGGACCGTGAGCTTCTTCGTTCGAATCCATTGATGTTGACAACAATCTGAAACATTACAATATTTATCTAGAATGTAAGTAAATCAAATTATCTTTGCGGTAGATTCAGCACACCTCAAAATATTTGATCATATTATAGGATTGTCAAAGTTACAAGAAGAATATCATAAAGTTCTAAGTGGTTCCAGCGAAAACAATGTTTATTTTGTGTTAATAATAAACAATTAAAAACCGTCTGGAAAAGAAAATTGCGCAAAAGTTTTCCATCAATAATTACACCCTTATATTCTTAATTATTCCCTTTCTGTTTTAAAGACTCGTAAAGATAATTCTTGTATTTTGAGGTGCTTCCTCCAAACAACAAAATATCAAATAAATAGCAACTGCAAATGTCTTACCCTGGCCACCCCTCAAAGGTAGACACAGTGAAGAGTGTCAGCATCCCGCTGAGCACATCATCAAAGTTAAACTTGTTACGTCTCCACTCTCGCTCCATCTCCTTCGGCTTGTCGTTCTTGTAGATAAGATATGTGCCGCTGAAATGTTATAAATGCAGTATTAAAAGCCTCATTCACACGAGTAGGCTCGGATTTTTTCATACGCAAGTATTGAGCCGAGTGGTATAAGTTGACACCTCCCACGCAAGTGGTCGCAGGTTCGAACCCGAGGCAACACACCAATGACTTTTCGAAGTTAAGTGTGTATTAGAAATAATTATCACATGCTCCAACGGTGAAGGAAAACATCGTGAGGAAACCTTGCATGCCTAAAATTTGTTTAATACATTAATTGAAGACATGCAAAGTCCCCAACCCGCACTTGGCCAGCGTGGTGGACTCAAGGCCTAACCCCTCTCTCATTACGGGAGGAGACCCTTGCCCAGCAGTGGGACATTAATAGGTTAAATTTATAAGTATTGAGAGTCGTCCAATTCGTGGAATCCTGTGTTACCTCCTTTTACTAAAACCTTTCAGGGTGTTACCACATCAATCGATCGATCATCGATCGACGTCGGTCATGGTTGATCGATCAGTAGGAACTATCGATCGATCCATTCGACTAATCCAATCAACCATCGCTTGATGGATTGGTGTGGTAGAAACTATCGATCGATGTCGACTAATCCACTCAACCATCGATCAATGGTATCGATTGATTTGTGTACACCTTAAACAGTTTTAGTAAACCTTACTTCAAAATTATACAAATTGTCTACTTTTCCTGCTAAAAAGTCGTTTGTATACTTACCTTTTATTGTCATCATTCTATAGTTATTGCGAATTTATTGATATTCGTAAGAATTTGATTTATCCATAAAGCATTAAAAATGTTGTTGATGAAACAAAAACGTATAATACTCACTGACACTGGTCTTCCGTCACTTTGGTTATATCTGTACATTTATAGAATTTACCCTGAAATCATATACATATTAGAACACATACGAACATACATAAAACATAATATTTCAAAAAATTTGGACATTAAAACATTTCATCACGAATTGATTTAAACGACAATAAGTTTGATATAAACGACAATAAGTACCTATATAAGTAGTAAGTGTAGTAAGTCGAAAAATATTTTTGCATATTTTTTTAAGCTGAGCGCAAACGTCAGTCATTTCTTATTTAAAACAGACGATAAATGAAATAATTGCGTCACAAAATATCAAGTTTTTTTTTACAAAATGTTGTTTATGAAACTTTAAAAAGACAGACTCGACCACGTAAGACAAGTGTGTTTTCAACTTAAGTATGAACTCAGCTATAAAGAATAGAAATATAAAACTTTTTTAGTCAAATCGACATAGTGGTCCAACGAAAACTTTTTGTGGAAAAAATATTTTTGTAAATTAAAAATAATTATAGTAATGTTTTCAATCACCTGACCTCGATTTCTAAAAGCTGCTGAAGCTAAGCACATAAAACATTGATTAGTACATAATGTATTAAACAGCTGTCGGATTAAACTATATACTACATAGGGACAACATTTAAGCTAAGATTTTATAAAGATCTACGCTACGACAGTTATAAAATATGAGATTAAGTCGAAAATTATGTATAGATACGATATTGAGACATGAAATTGACTTTGACGATAATACGTGGTTAATATTTTAACGATAATTAAAAGTAATGTAATTATTTGCTGATTCAAAAATGACAATTCTATTTTTCCACCTTTCATATTAATTAATTCCTTGAGCGTACGGCTAGAGTTGTAATGCAATACATTCATGGACGTTTGAGTGGTAATGTGAAAACATAAGGGTTCTATTTTATTTTGGCATTGTGGACCAGTCGGTGAAAAAATAGTTGATATTTTCACAACACTTAACGACTAGTCGTGTTAAAATTACCTTAAACAACTGTATACCGACGACAGCGAACATAAATTGCAACATATGATTTATAATAAATATATTTCCGATAGACTTGATCGAAGCGAACACACATTTCACCACATACTGAAGCACAACAATGCAAACAAATTCGTTCAAGCGCCGAACATAACGTTACCCAAATTGCAGTGTATGTTTATTTGTTTTTTTATCGCCCGTTTTGTCCCAATGTGCGTTTGTGTAGGTGTATGTCAACCACAGTGTAAAAAAATGCAAAGAAAAAAAACAAAAAACTGTTACAAAACATGTCACAAGGGAAAAATCGCCTACTTACATCGCGTTAGTCCTTGGTTTTACAGAAACAAAAAAATCACTTTATACAGACACGCCAGTGTCCCGTTCTGACTGTGTGATACTCTGATATTTCAACAATAAAAAACTTAAACACAGTAATAGACCAAGTACCTCACTCCTAGTTTTCGAGTGAAATGTCAAGGTAGGGCATACTGTGCAACAGAAACACACCGAAGCACATAATTTTGAGTCCAAAAAATCACAAATTCGGAAAAAACAAACATAAAAAAAAACATCACACAACACCTTTGGGCTAATTTAAAAAAAAAAACATGAAGCATGCAAGCTCCTAGTTAGGATACAAGAATTTTTTGGACCCACGGGCAAAGCGGAGGAAAGGGTTAGTAGACTATGTCGGGATATGCACGTAAACAAGCCTCACACAGAAACGAAATCAGATGATTTTAGAAAAATAAAAATAGTGCGGGAAGGTGTTTTTGAGTGCTTAAAAATACTTACTCCCACAAACGTATGTGAATTGTAAATAAATTGACCCAAAGGTGTCGGTCGTAAAGTAAAAAAAATATATCCAAATTTTCTTTGTTTATTTGTCCCCTACCTTGAACATTTGCACCCCCATGACGGCAAACATGAATTGCAGAAGGTTTGTCACCAACAAAATGTTGCCAATCGTTTTAATAGCGACGATGACGCACTGAACTACGTGCTAGAATTAATAAAAATACTCTTTATATTTTATTTCTTGGATATAAACATTACTGGGAGGAATTTAACTTGAGTGATAAGTTTAAATTTACTAACCTTTAATCCTTTGGCTCTGTTGATAGCCCTCAAAGGCCTTAGCACACGGAACACTCTCAAAATCTTAATGAAATTGATTGTACCAGACCTGTGTTAGAGAAAAGCATAACATTATATATAAACAGTTAGCAAAATGCGACATAAATATCTAACTTACACGTCTACGATGAATCAATGTATTAATTTTCATATTAATTCATAATTTCATTGAAGGACGTACGGATACGGTACTGGACGTATGCCTCTTGGAGGTATCTTCCGCAAGGCGAAGAAATCGCGGTAAACAATACGATTCCAAACTATCATGATTCTTTACAAATTACAAAATATTATTAAATCTTTATTTAAAACAAAAGCTTCAATCTATCCCTCATAAACTAAGCCACGCGTCAATCAAAAAGCAACCCTAACACATCCAGAATTAGAATCAAATTCACTTACCCATCTAAAGAAATAAGCGATACAATAACGACGAGTAGATCAAGCAAGTTAAAGGCAGATCTGCAGAAGGCGTCCTTATGGAAGATGAACCCGTACGTGATCAGCTTCAGCACCAGCTCTATGGTGAACACTGTCGTGAAGAAGTAGTCGATTTTACGGAGAATCTGGAAATGTAAAACCATAATATATATCATTTTGAAGTACAAACGGGACGTCGCTTTTTACAGCATTAGTATATCAAAGTTCAATAAAAAAATCATTGAACTCAAACTCATTTAATAATATTATTATTAGTGCAAAATACAGCTTTGACGCCAATATCGTTGATCGCTTGGCCATAAACATAGAAGACCCGGGGTCAAAATATGGGGCCTATTTAAAAAAAAACAGCCTTTCTTATTTCGACCGTGCGAACGAACCTGTGACTTAACTTCTACGCGACGGGAGCCACGTCGGTTAGCTAGTCTAGCTAAGTAATAGTATAGCTTACCTCAGTCTGACCTTCGCTGTCCACAGTACCGACTGGATCCTCCATGGCCAACATGAGAGACGAGGCCAGAATACAGACCAGAATCAAGTTCTTGAACCAAGAGTTCTTCTGGATATTGTAACAAGCCACTCGGAAACTGAGAAAAAGGCGAAAAAGTATACTATAAGATTCCATGAAATGGATAGGACATTTCTTGATTTTATTATAGAAAATAATTCATCTCAATCATCGCTTAACTGCCTCTTTGCTTTTCACGGTATCTTTTCAAGACGACTCATTGTTTAAATCACCAAAATTTTACGAAAAAATGCAACCTTTATTGTAGTGTAAAAACTTCTGTTCATATTTTTCAGCCTGCGTATCAGCCGAATACAGAACATGTCTGAAGTTAAATATACCTCCTTTTTAATTATAATACAACCAAACAGACAGACGTACCAATTAGTATTAGAGAAGATAAAGAAACTGCTTCCTTCTGGAATTGGTTTGTCTTCGTTCTTCACTTCCACCTCAGACAAACGTCGAGGTCGCGCCGTCATCTTCTCCACCTGACGCTTCGGTGATTCTTCTTTCTTTATGTCTCCTAAGTATAAGCAACACAATCTGTTAATATCAATTTAAAATACATTTTTAGTAACTATATTCCTTCAGTTAGTTGTTAAACCATCAAAAATGAATGTTGATTTTAAAACTAACTAAAGGATAAAACTGATTTCATTATTTTTCAATCAGGTACATATTATATTACATTTATTTTTCTTTTGCATGATACCATATTAAGTCTAAGTCGACCTAATAACAGGGATTTACTTTTGCATGCAAGCTGAATGCACCTGTATAAAGACGTAGAAAAACAGCAAGCCCGCGTGTATTGGAAACGTATTCCTTGCAATGCTGAACCTAATAAAAAAGAATTAAAAAATCAGCCAGGAAAAACACTCACCATTTTGTTTAACTTCATTACCCACTAGTGCTTCATCAGCGTTATCTCTTACTTCTTGTTCCTGTTCCTCCACATCTTCTTCTGATCCTGTCTCCTCGTACTCATGGTCTGATCTATAAACACAAAACAATTGAAATTAATGTATCAGTCTTTCTGCAAAGATAAAATCTTCTTTGGATTAAACCCAACGTTAACAAAAAGAATTGGCCTTTTATCTTATTTCTTCAAATAAAGTTTAATGTCAACGCAGAAAATTAATATGCTATAAGAATTACTTCGTTTAATAACTGTAAACTCGTTGTCCCTAAAAAGAAGAAAATCTATATTTATAGAACTTACCTCGGTACCCTTTTATATTTCTTGTAAGGCCGGCTGTTATCAAAATAACGAAATGAATACACATACGAGCCAAAATGTTTAATCTAAATAATAAATGTCTGCTCTCATTAAAATGGATTTGGTACTTAACACTTTAATAGTGTTAGTAATAGCTCATTATTTCATTCACCATCCCTATTTGCAATCACTTACCCTTCGCTAGAGTAACCTTCTTCTTCATTTACATATTCATCATCAGTTTCAGGTCTTTCATCATCAATTTGTGGGTTACCAGCCTCTGCGTTATTTTCAGCCTCCTGTTACAACATACCATATTTTATTATCAGAATGATAACTGAATCCAAAACTCTACAAGTAGATTATGTCAAGATCTTCTTTTTCAATTGCATTATGAATGGGTTGTCGCCGATGAATTAGTTTTCTCGCAAGTTTAAGTCAAAAGTCGGTTATCAAAAATGTACCGTCGAGCCTTATCCAGTAAATACTCTTTTAAGTTGGTTTATTATTTGATCAATTTGTTTGATTCGCTTTTAAACTAAGTATGCAGTTTGAAAGCGTTAGAACCAATATAAAGTAAGAAAAGATTTTCTTACGTCTTTTTCTTTCTGAATTTCGTCCATTTCTTCAGCATCACCCAAGTTGTCGACAGCGATAGCCAAGAACACGTTTAGCAAGATATCTGTTTGTATGCTAGTCAAGGAAAAATATATTTTTATACAAACGATATGATATCACCAGTATCTACAAATAATTTTCAGTATGTGCTACACAAATTACTTTAAGAGTCTTTAGAATTGATAATTTTACTTATGGCCTGAAACATTTCGCTTCTTTATATATTGCGGCTGTTAAAACTTGTTTCGCTTAACCTAGATGAGAAGTCAAAAATGTACCTATGTTTAATACATACTCATATTAAATGTGGTCACAGACCTCACTTGTTTGTCAAAGGATACAGTTACCACATATAAAGATGACGATGAAATATATAGAGGCGAACATGCCAGGAGAGCCTTGTCCTCCGTACGCGTTGATACCGTGGTACATAACCACGTTCCAATCTTCACCCGTCAAGATCTAGAACAGACAAGTAAGTACAATGTTAAGTATATAATAGTATAAGTATTATATACTACAAAAAAGGAGCAATAAGCCTGTGAGTAAACTAGACAACAATGATTTGGGGACATACAGAAATAATTAAAACGGAATCAAATAAAACTTTTGTTTTAGAATTTGTGTGAGAATGTAAAAGTTTTGTAGAGAAGTAGTGTAGTGTTTTTGTAGAGAAAATTTAATAAAAATACTTTACAGACAAATAATGTAGGTGTGTGTAGCAATCCAATCCTGAACAATCAATTTGGGAGTTTTATTATCACGCATTTGCCATTCAATATTTCATTACTTTCCTAAATGCTCTGTCACCCATATAACATTATAATATATTTCCTTCCCATTAAGAATAACTCCAAAAACTATAATCTATACCTGAAACATGGTGAGCACAGCTTGCCAGAAAGAATCAAAGTTGTGCCTCTCCTTCTCAGCCTCAGGGTCGTAGTCGAACCGTCCACCGAACACCTGCATGCCGAGCAGCGCGAAGATCATGATGAACAGGAACAGCAGCAGAAGAAGGGAGAAGATGGACTGGATGGAGTTGAGCAGTGATGCTACCAAGTTGGAGAGGGAGCGCCAGTATCTGGAATAAAGATTTTACATTGAAATAAATATTGTTGGCACAGTTTGACCAGATAATTTTTTCAGCATGAACCGCTTGCTAGCTTATTTACTGCTAATTTATGTCTGCTGTTCCGAACAGGGCGGATTTTAATAAAAATGATTGTCTCTGTTATAATGGTTGTCTAGATCTTTAGCTATTACGTACAATATTTCATGAAAATAGGGTCAACGGTTTAGCTGTAAAATATTAGTATGGATACTTCTTTGTTACCGAAAAATTTTCTACCTTATTCATTTATTCATTTTGTCATAGTCATATTCATTAAGGTTAGATTTTTAGATTTTACTTCAATTATTCAACAAACATACAGTACCACTTTCTCTTTACCACAAAAGTAGCTTGACATTATAACACAAGTATACTTAAAGGATGTACAACTACACTTACTTGGTAACTTTAAACACTCTCAGCAGTCGAACACAACGCAACACAGAGATACCAAGCTGTGGTATAGTCTTCGTGATGGTGAGTCCCAGCTCCACGATCGAACAAAACATGACGAAGCAGTCGAAACGGTTGAACAATGACACGAAATAACCCTGGAAACAAAAACAACATTTAATGTTAACTAGCGCTCGGCTTGGACTGGGTTAGACAGTTATTTTACAAAGAAACATTTACAACTTTTACACATAAATCTTCCTCTTGAATCACCATCTATTATATCTATTAAAAAAACCGTATCAAATTCCATTGCGTAGTTTTAAAGATCTAAACATACATACAGGCATAGGGAAAGACGTGGGATGCGACCTTGCTTTATACTATGTAGTGATAGTAATTTAGTCTGAAAGTATTAATTAATGTCCGCCTGGCCGATATTAGGGTACGGCAGCTAGTTTAATTGAAATCTCAAAGCGATCTGTGCAGCACTTAGTTTGTAGTGTCTGTGATCTAATTCATATCAAATAGGAGTAATAAAGAAACTTACGACAAGGAATTTAAAACTTACTTGAAAACCTAAAGCGTACATCTTGACCAACATCTCCATAGTAAACAGCACCACGAAAAAATAGTTAGCGTGGTTCTGGAAATCATCCAGCCATTCTGGTTGTCTGAAAACAAAAATTATTATAAATTTTCCGATGCCGTTCCACTGCTGGGCAAGGGTCTCCTTCCGGAATGAGGGAGGGGTCTTGTATCTACCACACTGGGCATTGCGGCTTGGGGACGTAGCATTCCATGAAAATCTGTGTTAAGCATTATGATATCTCATGAAAGTAAGACTTATTAAATTTTCACAGGTATTCCTGTTACTTGCTGCTTAAACAACAAATATAAAATATCAGAATTAAATTAGTAATTAAGGGGGCTCCCAGTCAACACATAACGCAATGAAACGTGCGCAAATCTAACGCGCACTTGACGCCAACTTAACTTACTTCACTTTTAGTAACATAAAATATAGAATCCAAGCAAAACATAATTTACCCGTGATGCTCAGTAGCTAATACCAATGTGTTCAAGAATACAAGCACGATAATAGACCAGTAGAACGATTGTGATTTCACTGCCTTCCTGCAAGCTCTCCGCATACGACGATTCACCTGAAACGTATACAAAATCGTTAGAAAACTCAATCACATGCTCTAGCAAGTACCGTGGAAACTATTCATTTATCTTTATATTTTAACAGCATTTTTATCAATGAGGATAGAGAAAATACTACTCTAAGTGTAACTTCAAAGTATTATTTATTTATTTAGGAAAATCAACGAAGCATACGCCAGGAATCAATACATACGTAAAAACTTAAACTTAGTGTTGCCACAATTAAAAGCTGCCACGGCATGCAAATTATATTGTTTGTTTATGAATAGCAGTAATTAAAATAATATTAACATAATATTTACATAGTATGATTTAAAATGGGGCATTGTCTACATACATACTTTTATAGGTAAATATTATAATACATTTTACCTTATCAAATCTTCTGCAGTACATTTTACAAGTAGACGTCTGCGCTTGTTCCGTATTTACATTTATATTACTTTGGGACCCTTCGTTACTTTTTCTGTCTTTTTTACCTGAAAACATGAATAGATAAAAATTAAAATCTTGTATATTTATAACTAGAATGTTTCTATACATAAATTTAGACACAGCAACAAAACAAAATAGAATATAGTTTGTGAGACTTCCAAAGTATCTATTTTCTTTTTGGTAGAAAATCTTACAGTTTTAAACAGCTCACGGAAACACGAAGGAATAACGTATAAAATTACAGCGAGAGGTGTATGAAGTACAACCACGACAACTAACAATTTTAGTCCTATCTAATAAAGGGCGAGCCTTTTTGCCTGAGCTAGGGGCTACCGACCAAACCACAAAGCAGTCAACTGGAGACAATTGTTCTCCAAACACAGTCTCATAGTCAACTTTAGAAAAGTTACTTACTTTGTGAATCCTGGTCATCTTCCTTCTGACCCTGGTCATTCTCTAGATCCAGCTCCTCGGCAACAGTGATCCAATTCAGATATCCCTTCAGATCTTCTTCAAACTGCTGACGTTCTCTCGACTTCTGGAAGTCACCTCGATTCTTCGCCTTTTCTCTTTCTTTGGAAAACTCTCTGAAATGTTTAAGTTTAACTTATTAATAAGAGCTTTTTGAAGAGCTGTTAGGAAGAGATCATTTTATTGTTTTCCCAGATAAGATAATAATCTCTAATACACATGATATTTAGAAAAGTCATTGATGTGTTGCCGGTTCGAACCTTCGACCACTTGCGAAAGAGGTGCAATTTTAGACCATCACTGCTTTGATTTTAAAATAAAATATCTTCAGCACCATTTTATTTGTATGTTACTTTTTTTTCAAAAAGAAACAATAAAACACTTACCCAGACAACACACCAAGAATCAGGTTCATGACGAAGAAGTTACCGAAGATGACGAGCGTCACGAAGTAGATCCACGGCCAAGTGTTGCCTTTTACATTCGCGATCTGAAAATATAATCAATATATGCCTATAACTTTATAATAATGTCACGCTAGCCGATACTCAGCTATTAGGTACCTTTACACACACGTTCTTTCCCGCGTAAAACAACAAAGGAAAGAGCGCGCGCCGCGCTCATCTATCAAGCCCGCGAAGAAAACGTGTGCAAAAAGCACGCCCTCTTTCCCTTGTTTCGCCGCTCTTTCCTTTGTTTCACGCGCGAAAGAGCGTGTGTGTAAAGGCACCTATTGCTGACTGTTTCAAGCCAATAATTTCACTAAACATATATTGACAGAAAAACAAAAGGCTAAATTTTTCGCCGCACCCAGGATTACTAATTAAACTTATATTACTTCAGCGATTAAGTGGTGATTTAAGTGGTGGGCTAATGGAGAGTGGAATGGTCATCACTGAGCAAAACTAAAGCTCAGTTGGTTGAGATATCCTCTGGGCCTTTCCTCAGCAGCTCTCTTTCAAGGTAGAATAGAAGGTATACTTACAGCATACATAATATCCGTCCAGCCCTCAAGAGTGATGCACTGGAACACAGTGAGCATAGCATAGCCGATGTTATCAAAGTTGGTGATGCCAAAGTTGGGTCCTTCCCAGCCGACCTTGCAGGTGAAGCCGGCGTCGCACTTGAAGCCGATCTCACTGTCTTCTGAGTTACAGGCTACTGCGTCTTCCATCATCTCCTCTGAAGAAAAAAACAAAATGCAAAATCACATTTTTATCATATGGTTAGTGGTTGACATAGTTTAACGACTGTTATCTTAATTATCAAAAATCGAGATTGACTTTTCACTCACGCTCTTCGCTAAGCAAGCAAGTCCCCCACTCTGCACAAGTGTGAACTCTGCTCAGCGTGTAAGTCGCTTGCTATTATTACAAGAACTCTCAGATGTGCAATGTTTCATTATCATTATCTTCACCGTTAGTAATAAATATTTCTAACTGAGAACCAGTTTCATCAGAAAGTATAGTAGTAAAACCCTGGTAACTGGGATGTGGCAGTCCAATAGGCAGTCGTTCCATGTAAAATACTGTTATTTAACTGCATCCAATGATACTGGAGGCCGACTCCAACATAGTCGGAAAAAGGCTAGGCTTAGGCACAATGACGTTACTTTAAGCCATTAAAGTAACTTTAGGGTAAAATTTGAACCCTTTACCATTTTTATAGAAGGTGACTACTTAAGCCAGTACTACAGTTCTTTCTGAATTAAGTAAAGTAAAATAAAATTGTTATATCATCACACCTGTTTCATTATCAAAACACGTGGTGTGCAGTACTCCGGAGAACAGCTCGAGGCCGATGATGGCGTAGATGATGATCACGAACAACACCAAGAAGGCAATGTGGAACAACGGCACCATGGCCTTCAAGATTGAGTTCAACACGATTTGGAGACCTGAAAGATGAGAGGGGAAAATTTTAGATGGACAATAAATACTCATGAGTGCTTCAAGTATCAAATGACGACAAAAGCAGACAGAAAATATGTTGGGAGGGGTTCAATTTGTATTTTTTTCATAATGATTGACTTTTGTAAGTATAATACTGGATCAGTTATTCGTACAGCTAACATATTATTTAGACAGTGCATAGAACAGTTAGATTCTCACCATCGGACAGCGGGTTACATCCTATCTTTTTTACAACTGGAATTATTTTATTAATTTAAAAACTAATGAAGTAATTTCCACTTAACTGGGAACAAAACCTGTGTCGGTTTTTCGTATTATAGTTTAATTTATTGAATCTTCTACAATTGCTAGTTGTTTCTATATCTCATTTTTTTACGTTTCTACAAAGTTTCTACAAAAAGACCATTGCAGAGTTTTTTGTACCTCTTACTTAAACTACAAGTAGGTATATAATATATAACTTACTCGGCACGCCTGATACGAGACGCAACGGTCGGAGCACTCTGAAGGCTCTCAAGGCTTTCACGTCGAACGAATCCTTAGATATATACTGCAGGATCATACTCGCTATACTGCAAATTAAAATACATTTCATTTAATACACTTTCATATTACATAAGTTATATCAAGCCTATTATACCCAGCGTTGTTCGAAATACGCTAGTAAACACTACCTATGTACTTAATACGTTTTCAGTGTAGTACATTCCGTGTGATTAAGAATTAATTGTTAAGTTTAACTGCGCGTTTGGCGCAGTGGTTTAAGCGGTCACTTTGCCGCAATAACCGTAGCGCCACGTGTCGTGGGTTCGAATCCCACCCGAGACAAATCTTTGTGTGATAAGCACGAGTATTTGTTCTGAGCCTGGATGTTAATGTATCTATATAAGTATGAATTCAGAAGTATATAAGTATGTTTATAAGTTATTTGGTTACCATTGTACAAACTCTTCTTAGTTTGGATTCAAATGACCGTGGTTCTTAAAGTTAATTATGAATTTTTGCAATTAGGTAACGTATTTTTTTGAAAACACTTTTGTCTTATCCAGACTAGATCGCCTTTAGGTATTAAATTAATCAATTGGATTATCTGCGTTACAAAGACTTCATTATATCGATCTAGTCTGGTATTTAATTATATAGGATTAATTATTCTGCATTAAACAGACAAGATATTTTATTTTATTTTAGAGTTACTAAGAATGTAGGCCGGTTAGGTAGCTATTTCGTTTAATTAATTAAACAAACAACTCTTGTATACAAGTGTTTACAAGAGTTGTTTGTTTGTTTTATTTTTTTATTCAGATACTTATCTAAATGCGACGAAAATATTATAGTATGCTAGTAACAGCACTACATCAGCATAAAGAGCGTTTGACGTTTTATAAAAAGCTGCTAATTTGTCAGTACCAGTTATTTTCAGTACTTTTTCAGTAGGTAGTAATCCTCACCCTATAGTAACGATGGTGAAATCGAGACTGTTCCACGTGTTCCTCAGGTAGGCTCCAGGGTGGAACAGGAACCCGTACGCAATGATCTTCATCACGCACTCCCCGGAGAATATACCCATGAATATCCATTCTACTTTTTCCTGAAAACATGAACAAATAAATTATAGATAACATCTTGAAAATAAAAAAATGCTTCAATATTTGCACCTTTTTATACTCATACATCGAAAGGACAAAAGATTTAGTAATTTATTTTGTGTTTAATTAAAAAGTAACAACATTCGTTGCCTTGGTAACCACATAACTCTTTCAGAGATACGGTAAAACAGTGTCACCTTCGATGATACTAATTACCTTTAGAGGAATCATGTTGTACTTCATTTCTTTTTAATACCTATCTGTGATAAAGAAGACAATAGTTTTGGCACTTAAAGTTATTCATCACAACAGTCGGTGGCCAGTAGCGTAATTCTTTGCAGTCGATACTTACAATTATCCACAGTTTGACTACAAGAAAATACTACAGAAATAGTTCCTACGACACCCGATAGAGGCGCTGATTAGATTTTCATACAAGTTTATCAATAGCTAGGCGGTTGCCGAAGGTCGACAGTGGTAGAGAAACGCCTACTCGGTTCTTTAGTCCCAAATTGGCATATTGTTACTATAATTATTTATAACAAAGACATACTCACCAATATTTGATTAGTATTATTTGTATCACTGGACGGATAGGGTGTGAAGACGGCTAGCGCGATACAGTTCGCGAATATAGTCGTCAATATCATATACTCGAACGGTCTAGAAGAATACTGCTAAGGAAATTATTTAAACAGATAGCACATGATACGAGTAATACGAGTATCATATACGGCTCCTAGCAAAGCAAGTACGAGATGATCTAGATTAATTTTGAAATCACAAAAAAAAAAACTTTTAAGAATCTCTTCAATTTTTTTTATTTTGTAATATGGACATAACAATTTAAATTTCAAACTCTCACCATCCTCGCACCGAACAAAACTGACTTCATTTAAACAAAGTGTGTGTAATTTACGAGTATAATGCGAGATACTAGTAGCTCGATTCCGTACAGTCGGTATTATCGAGTCCCGAGGCTTTGACATTTAAAATGAACTTCAAAAATAGTTCCTATAGCACCCACTAGAGGCGCTGCCTGGTCAGAATTTTATACAAAATAATACGATTGCTAGCCGGATCTTGAAAGTCGATAGTGGTAGAGATTCGCAATACTATTTACTATGAAACTATCGAAAAGAAAATCGCAGCTTTACATAATTTATTTTTATTTTATTTTATTTGGAAAACAAACAGTATTCTTATCTAGGTTATACAAAGCTATTTACGTTTCTAGATACCATTAATATGTTTTCACACAATATTTAACTAGTAAAGGTTGACAATTACAATGCTAGTGTTTAAGTAGTTTGTTTTAAAGTGATACATTAAGATATGAGAACATTTATTACGAGCAAAGTATTTATTAAATTATTAGTAACAATACCATTGGATACAGTCAGAGAGCCGGTTCAAACCATTGCTTTGACATAACTTTTGTGAAATCATACGGTTTCGTATTAAATATATCAAGCTCAGAATGGCTAACAAGTTCATTTATATAGCTAACTGATCTGATTAAGAACGAGTTATTCCTGTAGCTAATGACGGTACGCGGTACATGAAATATGATTGGAATTCTCACTGATCTTGTGGGAACTTTGAGCGATAACATTGACAGCAAATATGGGGAATCAAATTTGGATTGGGCTATTTTGGCTACAAATGTTATGTCAGCAATTTTCCTCCTTTCGTGGAGTGGTAACAGATGATGTCGTCTACATCTCTCCTCATAGCCGTTATCGTATTTGCCACATTTATATTGTAAAAACTTCGTAAATTTACGCTGTACGGATTCCAGTCTCTTTATGTGGACATCACACTGTGGGTTCCAAACTTGCGAACAATATTCGAGGGTGCTGCGAACGTAAGAGCAATATAGAATCTTACATACTTTTAAATTAACGAACTGGTAACACGATCTCATAACGAAGCCTAAGGTTTTGTAAGCTTTTTTAACAATGTAGTCGATGTGCTTTTCGTAGGTTAGTTTTGAGTCATGAATGACGCCCAAGTCTTTAATTTCCTCTACTCGCTTAAGTGTTACTCCTTTTAGTTTGTAATTGTATTCGAGTATCTTTGGTTTTCGAGTGAAGCTTATTGAGTGACACTTATTGGTGTTTAAGTCTAAATGATTAAGTTGGCAATATTCCTCAAGTCTATTAAGATCTTCTTGCAGAAGGAGACAATCATTGTAATTTTTTATTGACTTGAAGATTTTCATATCGTCTGCGTACATCAAGAAATGCGAGTGATGGAAACAGGAATTTACGTCATTAATAAACAGATTAAACAACAACGGGCCGATTAAGGAACCCTGTGGTATGCCGGAAGGTATACTGATCCACTTTGAGGTGGCTCCGTTCACTGCAACCGCTTGGGATCTATTTTCAACGTAAGAAGTGAACCATCTGAACAGATCACCGTGGATACCCGCTCGTAATAATTTCGAAAAAAGAACTCTATGGTCCAGACGGTCAAAAGCTTTGCTGTAATCAGTGAAAATAGCATCCACTTGTCCGCCTGATACCATATGCTCAGTTGTGTAGTCGATAAATTCAATAATGTTAGTTGTCGTCGATTTATTTTTTACAAAGCCGTGCTGTTGAGGAAGGATTGTACTCGATAGTGTGTTATAAACTTGGGTATAGACAATCCGTTCTAGTAATTTAGCAAAGATACATAATTTAGATATTGGTCTATAGTTCGTTACGTTATCTCTATCACCGTTTTTGTAAACCGGAGTAATAAAGGCAGACTTCCAGACTCTAGGGACATAGCATTCTTTGACTGAGCGACGGAAGAGGATTGTGAGCGGCTTAGTTAATTGTTGTGCACAGTTAACTATAAAGAGAGGTGGTATATGGTCAGGTCCAGCTCCTTTTGTTAGGTCTACCGACTTCAATAATTTATGAACAGTGTCAGCACATATTTCTATGCTACCAATAGTTTGGACGCAATTTGGGTATTCTGAGTTACACGTAGGGACAGAGGTATTCTTTGGAGCTGCTGATGGACGTAGAAAAGTTGACTGAAAATATGTGGCGAAGAGATTACATACTCCTTCGGTGGAGTCCGCTGTAACGCCTGCGTATGTCATGGTGGAAGGTAATTTATTTGAACCTTTTTTGTTTGATTTTATAAAACTCCAAAAATTCTTAGGGTCTTTAACTATGGAGTCCTCTGTCTTTTTTATATAAGACTCATAGCATTCCTTTTCGACAACTTTAGCTCTTTTTCGGAGCAAACTAAAAGTGGCGTAGTCATCCGCTCTACCATACGTACGGTATTTCTTATGAAATTTGTGTTTTTCCTTTAGGATCTTTTTTAAGGACTCACTGTACCAAGGTGGAAATGTAGAGGGATATACGAGCTTGTGGGGAATAAATTGATCTCTTAGATTATATAGGTGCCCATAAAAACATTCTACAGCACTCTCCAAAGGAATGCCAGTCAGACAAACGTCCCAAGGAATTTTACTTAGTGATGCATTAATTTGGTCGTAGTCTCCACGCTCATAGAAGTATTTGACTCTGGGGTTGTCTTTAAGAAAAGAGAGAGTCGCGCAGTTAAGGGTTATGTCTAAAGATTTGTGATGAGAGTCTTCCAATACCAGAGGGGATTCACAAGCAGCTACTGTTAATATAGTGTTACACAGTATTAAGTCTAACAATCTGTTGTTTGCGTTACGACATAAATTAAACTGCTGTAAGTTACATTCCGATAAAGTGTCGAAAAAGCTTACTTGTGCCTCACCAGCTATACCCAAGGGCTCCAGTCGATTGGGACCATTAAACCAGTCAACATTACTCAGATTGAAGTCGCCCATTACCACAAAAGTGTCATTAGGATACGAGTTTACAATTGTCGATAGTTTATCAGAAAAGTTTTGAAGTTGGGTGTTAAAAGAATGGCCGTACTTTTCGGAGCAAAGATATATCGTACAAAAGTGTATTTTGCGCTGCGGGCAGTCTTTTGTGTTGTATGTAACGGTAACCCAAATATCCTCCGCCGATGAGTTCCATTCCGACCTAAGCACTGCCGAGTGTTCGCGCCGTATTGCTAAAAGTACTCCACCACCGTATTTTTCCCTAGTATTTGAATAATTCCTATCACGACGGCAAACCAAATACCTGTCATCAAATAGTTCACTATCATTTATACCGTCGAGTAACCAAGTTTCAGTTAACGAGATCACGTCATACGAATTCATTTGTAGATTTCGTTTAAATACGTGTGTTTTAGTACGCAAACCTCGCGTATTCTGATAGTAAATGTTAAGGGAAGCCATGATTAGAGAAATAAGCATAACAAAAATTACGTAACGAATATGGAGTAAATAATAATACGATTATAGTTAGGCAACACATCCGAGTACTGGTGTCCACGTTCTGTAGTTGAGAGTTTAAAGCGTAATGATAAATATTATAAGTGTGAGTAATAATAGTGTTGATGTCATTAGCGATACAAACATTAAAGAGTTCTAAAAGACCATGCAAATCGGAAACAAAATCGTCAGCTGTTTGATAAAAATTCAAGCGACGTTTATAAGTGCTAGTTAATAACCTTAATAGTTTTGCATGGTTAACAAAATATTTACTAATCAAGCGGCAGGCGAAACTATGAGTTTGATCGAACAACAAAAGCTGAGTTATTTTTAAAATACGTATATTAGCTATGAGGAGGGTATAGCGAAAAAGTTCTCGGTGCGACCGGAGTGTGCGAGTAGGAGCATAGCAACAGCGCAAGCTCGGTGCATCGTAAGCGCAAGCGAAACTGACCGGTGTGGCGCAGTGTAAGCTCAAGCGCGTGAGTGATAATTGTATGAATTGCAAACTTACTTGTTTACTCCAGCCGAGCGTCGCGCAATGAGTCATTAGGTCGGTCGAACAAAAGAACTTAGTGTTGAATGCGGTTCTCAAACTGTTTACAATAGCATTAGGTATGTAATGTTTTTTGTTATTGTTAATTAACACATAAATTTTGCTAAGTCTTTCTCCGTTTTTATAAAAAATGCTGGTGATGTATCGGTTTTTCTAGCCATTATTTTGCAGTGCTTCACCCATACATGTTTGAAGCTCTTCTCTTTTGCTAATGTTTTCGCTCTACTCAGAAGCACTCTATTAGCTGCTGTCAGGTGATCATTAACATAAAAGTTGGATGTTGACGTGAATCCCAGATGTGATAGGTTGAGTTGTTTGTTTTTGCGTGCAGACGCTATAAACTCTTCTTTTGTATAGCGGCTGTTAAACGAAACTACAATTGGTTTAGCCGCGTTGGGAACACGGGTGGGTAAACGCGCAACGTAGTTTATATCTTGCTTCTCCGTTGTGAAATTAGACAATGAACCAATCTTCTTGATAATGTCGTACAGATTTTGGTTTTTTGTCTCTGGAATTCCTCTAATCTCCACATTGTTAGCTCTGGCCCATTGATCTCTGATTTCTAACTCTTGTGTTAGTCTTGATACTTCAGATCTCAGTGCGGAACTCTAAATAGTTACTGTAGTAGCTCGGTAGGTCCATAAAATCAAATATACTATTAATATGACAGGTATTCCAATATTTTTCAAAAATTAACGCTATATATCCGACAGGTGAACATAACGTACATTTCCGTTGTTTGAATATTTATTAATATTTATTGAACACAAAACTGTCGTTACACGCTCCTCTGAGTTTATGTGAAAAGGTGACGTTTAATCGTTTATCTCTTGTTTATAGCTTCATTTATTAACAAAACAAGGTGATATTTCATAATTTTCAGTCGCTAAATATGACTAACGTATATCCTGTAAAGATGATCAACATAATATTTCGATTATTTTTCTTTACCTATCTTGCGAACAAAATAGTCTTAAAAGTCACTGGAATGCGATGAATCTAATATTAGGCAATCCAAAATCAAGTAATTCTAATTTTTATCACTGAAAGAGGTTTTATTAAACATGAAAAAAGGGATTTCATGTCTTTAAAATGCAATTAGCCCGTTACAATTCGTGGGTTAGTCCCTGAGTACCCCGATCCCATAGGCCCCCGTCCCGGAGTACCCCGATTTATTTTTATCTTGACAAACGATTAAAAGTCAGTTCAGCTTAAAAGTACCGTCAGCAAATGATATGTTAATAAACACACATATTAGGTCGGGGAAAAAGTATTTTCGCATTATAGTATGCATGAACTTGTAATAAAATCTCTTTGGCTTCAAGAATCACAATGAGTTCACGATTCATTAGGTTTCTTTCAGTGAACTCGTGTGGTACCCAAATATCGAGCTTTTTTGTGTAGAGAAAAGATTTTATTACAAGTATATACATGCTATAATGCGAAAAGACTTTTACCCCGGCCTAATAATATACAGGGACGAGTTTGTAGGTTTTAGCGTAGTAATAAATAATTACAGAAATTATTATTTATTACTACACACACTTTTTAAAAAGGATACTTCCATTCAACAATATCATAGCACAATTTTCTCAAAGGGTTCTTAAGTCCTAAACAAA
The DNA here is from genome assembly GCF_050436995.1 of Anticarsia gemmatalis. Lineage (NCBI taxonomy): Eukaryota > Metazoa > Arthropoda > Insecta > Lepidoptera > Erebidae > Anticarsia > Anticarsia gemmatalis. The sequence goes on from NC_134769.1 coordinate 1,354,861, forward strand.
ACAAGCTTCTCTTCGGCTTCTCAGGCTGCGGCTTGCCCCTCGCCCTGGCTTGCTTGCGGGGGGCGGGGGTGGCTGCCGCGTTAGGGTCTGCAACACTATCCGCCCCCGGGGTCTGCGCCCCCGTCGTTAGGGGCTGTTCTGCAGACATTTTTACCTGGAACAGTATAATTTGACTAATTAAATATTGGCGTTTTTTTATTGTTTTTTTTCCTTTAAAAGACAACTCCCGCACTAAGAATTGCTCTTATGTCGTGGGGACTTTTACAAACACACAAACGACAGACACAAAGCACAACCAGACCCGAAACAATTATTTGTGGATCGCACAAATAATTGCTCGGTGTGGGAATCGAACCCACGACCTCCCGACGCAATGGTATTGTCGTGGTGCAGGAGGCAGTCTAATATAATAATTATTCTTAGGTTATTAAATATTTCGACAAATGATCAGATCAAGCAATAAGGCAGTATAATGCAGCGTTTGTGTGACTGTAGAACCGAGAATATCACGTTCAATTCCCGGTTAAAGATTCTTTTATTCAGCTGAATTTTTAATGAGGTCTAGAATTTATTTATTTTAGCTTTTGAGTATTAAAGCCAGGGCCTTAGCCTCTCTCTACTTTAATGCAATACTGTAATCCACAGAGGCATACCTAACATTACGTAAAATAATATTCTTCTACTTAATCTCAATTTATAAGCCAGCTTGATGTTATTGTCCCAGAAATAAATTCAAGGAATCTCACAAATATTTACTACGAAATCATAAAACTGTTATTATTTATAGATTTTATTAAACCCTTGCGGCGATTTGATGGCGTTCTGTCTTTATCTCTGCTAACTGGATCACTGGTGTAGAAAAAACAACAATTTAGTGGTAAAATGTGGTTCAAGTTCTGTTGATATTAAAACAGCGATTTGTAATATTCTAAGAATTCTGGAACTTGCTAAATTTAACTTAAAGGCAATCTGCACTTAAAATAATTAATCTCATGTCATTAGGCTGTTATTATTATACAAACAAGGAACAAAAACTAGATTCTAAAATCATAATCCTTACAAGAATCGAATCTGCGACCTCCTCGCGTAATAGTAACGATGTGGTGACCCACTTAACAACTCCACCGTAGGTGCTGTCATGAATTTTGAAGTTCATATTACTATATAGTTAAACGAATACACTTTTTAAGAATTATGTTAATCCACAAATTAAAATCCAATATATACCAATTTGCAAAACAATTTAGTTTACCATTTAACTATCAATTATATTATTTGACTAAAACATCGTAATCTTATCTTTACAACCTAAATGCCTACGCTCATTTGCAACAAACAAGTAATTAGCGTTAACACCTACATTTCCTAGAACACTGGTTGTAAACTATAAAAAACTTTTACGTAGAAAACTGTCGAAAACACAATGAAAATGTCTTATTTACGAGACACGAACTTTGTATGTATTTCGTCTTTATAGTATGGTTAGTGGTCAAGCTATTGCCAGAGCTATTCAAGCCGCTTAAACGCCTCTGACATAGCTTGACGAAACTGCCAGACCGACTTCTAACTCATCATCATCTTTTTACTTTCTTTTTTCTTTTTCGTTCTTTTGTTTTAAAAGACAACTCCCGGACTAAGAATTATTATTCTTGTCTTTTACAAACATACAAATAACGGACACAAAGTACAACCAGACCCGAAACAATTATTTGTGGATCGCACAAATAATTGTCTCGTGAAGGAATCGAACCCACGACCTCCCGACTAATGGTAGCGGTGTGGCGACCTAAACCACTGCGCCACGGCGGCAGTCTTCGACTCCAGCTAGGTGGAAGAAAGATTATGTTGGAGTCAACAATGTTGGAGTCGGCATCAAGTCACACCGGTTGCAGCTAGATACCAGTAGTTTATGTGGAGCAACTGCCTCACGTATACCCCTTGGTAAGACTGGGTGTCGGACTTTTAACATACATTCATTATTAAGCTGCTTTCTTACTGAGAATAAATTAGTCTTGCTGTGATCAATTCAAACATATAAGAGCCCTGCCTCACAAGAACCTCGTGGTGGCGTCGCTGGCTACGTATCCAAGCAGTTAGTATTGAAATGTCACGTTGCCACTCCGTCGCCACGTGAGTTAGGAGACATACATTTCAATATTAACTACTTGGATACCTACGTAGCCAGCGACGCCGCCATGGCGTAATATCAAACATATAAATCCCAGACCCGATAGAACTATTTAGGGACCACACAATTATCACGTCATTATTGCCTATCCCTTCGGTGAAAACCAGGCACAATAACATAATGCAATAAACAAGAAAAAGGCAGCAGAATTCAATATCGACTACCTACATCATTCGACATCACGAGCGAACTCGATTATCGCCTTCTGCGTTACTCGCTCGATTCAATTTGGATCTCTACAAATTGAATCTGAATTGCAGTTTGCGTCCTTCGAGAGTGCACTTTCTGAAACCATTTTCTACTAGTTTATGCTTTTGGCTTGGTTCACGTGAATAATTGTTTCAGGGTAAAAAGTAAACTATGCAAAATGTAAAAGTTAGCACGAATGTTTGTTAGACATTCACAAAAACTACTGGATAGATTTTGTTGACATTAGGCAAACAAAAAGATTATACTCTGGATAGGATACCTACTAGACACAGAGACGCGAGATAAAACATAGGACACTTTTACAGGAGAAAGGGAGGAGTAGAGAGGTTGAAATCAAAGACAGAATATAATAATTAATCTCTTAAATTACTAGTTTTGCTTTACTTTGTTTGCTTAGTTAAGTAGATATCTTATACAGTGCTTTCTTATAGAAGTTTTAACTTTCCGAACATATATTTAATAAGTGCAACTTTGGTATTCAACGTTGTAAAGATTTCACCAAAGATACATAAATAAATAAATATTATTGGACAACTCACACACGATCATTTGATTCCAAACAAACTAAGCAGAGCTTGTACTATGGTAACCAAATAACTGATAAACATACTTATATACTTCTAAATACATACTTATATAGATAAATTATCATCCAGGCCCAGAACAAATACTCGTGCTCATCACACAAAGATTTGTCCCGGGTGGGATTCGAACCCACCACACGCGGCTGTTTACGGTTGTTGCAGCGAGGTGACCGCTTAAACCACTGCGCCAAACGTGCAGTTACAACATACATATACATCACAAGATCATTTCTTTAAGATACGCTACGTTTTGTTACAAGTCGAAACAAAGACGTAAAAGTTTACGGTCGTCGTAAACGAATCATTGGCACAAGTAAGTAAAAGTGGGTGGACAGAGATATAAGAACTTTTGATTTATAAACTAGATAGCTTTATAAATATATATTTCAAGAGGTGTGGCTGTGTTATATACAGTTATAATGTTAACTTGTAGTTGAGGAGAATTATTGGGGCTATACACTATACATATAAAAATCGTATATTTATAAAAGAGCGTTTCTTTATACGTGTATGAACCATGTCAATTCGGACGATCATATCTTTCTTGATAATATTGATGCATCCAATAAGATTTTCTCGCTATTTTGCGTAACGTGAGTTTTGTGTTAAACGAAGCTCTTCATGACTATTTTCGTAGCTCTTGTTTAGTATCTAAAATTCTTCATTTACCTCACTATAAATATACATACATAATATAAAATCACCCCTTCTTTTCAAAGGGGTACACCAGAGAACGTCACATGGTACGATACATATAAAAAAAGTATTTTTCTAAATTAAACCTCCAATGACACTTTTATATTAAACAGAGGTTTATCTACCAGCAGTTAAGCAAAAGAAAGGATTATGGCATCTCCGTCATCGATCCAATTACTCCACAGTTATTTGTGTAAAAGCCACTTGAAGCTTTACTACAAGGTTCAATATCTTACGCGAATCGCGTGTTGTTCGTGGTTCGTCAATTTGATAAACTGTTTGTACTTCTCGTAATAGGATAATACTATATATGTATACGAGGTTAAGGTTATAAGGTTAATTGATTGGCTATGTATGATTAGGGTGCTGGAAAAAGACTAGTGCGAGTTCTTTTCCTATGATATGTAAAATACATATCTGTACAGAATATGTCTGGGTCAGGTGCTTCTCAACGAGCTAGGTATCTAAATGACAGATTCTGAATCGCACTTTTATAAAAATATAATTATTATGTACTTAATTCTTTTTTAAACTAGTACAGCCTTATTGTTGAGTAACAATCGGTGATAAGGTGATAACCCGAAATCAGCCACAAAAAACGGTATTTCCGAAAATGAAAATTTAAATTAACCCGAAATACTAGTTTTCGTCCAGAATTTTATACGAATAAAAGGGGAGCTAAAATAGCTACTGTTCGTCATCAGTAAAAGTAAGTCATTACTATCCTTTTAATAAACCAATGAACCAAATCTTAAATCATGCTATTTAGCTCTAAATTATAGCAGTAATAGCAGACAGCCATAGAGATAATGTTCTATAAGTAATTGAACAAACACTGACTATAAATTTAATTTAGTGCATCTATTACAGATATGGATTAAAGAAGTTGGTTGCCACGTGCCATTTATTTAGATTGATTTAAATAACATCTACACCGTAGCTCGATTCTCTACTACTATCGACTACCGACAACCGACATGTCATCGAGAAATTTTGTATGTAAATCTGATCAGCGCCTCTAACTGGCGTCGTAGGAACTATTTTGGCAGTACATTCTAAATGTCAAACTCTCGATACTGGACAGTACAGATTATAAAGAATTACGCTACTGTAGACGGCTTTTTATAAGTTTTCGAATCTTGTTCTTCTTCTTATCATATGGTTAGTGGTCAACCTAGTGTCAAAGTTGTTCAAGCCGCTCGAAGGCCTTTGACGTCGTTTAACAACTGTTATCTTAATCGACAACAATAAGTACCGACTGTATACGTGCCCTCTGAAGCACGAACACGCACAATTCAAATACCACTTAGCAGTCTTACTTAGGAATGACCGCGCCTAAGGTTGCTTAACCCACAGATCGTATACCGACTGGTAATAATAAGTATGTTATTATATCTCTACTTTCGTGGACCAATATTTATCACGGTACTTGCATGTGACTATCAAAAGCTGAAACACCTAAGAGGCCTCTTTTTATAGCGAAATGATTGATAGGTTTCACGAAGATATATATTTATTTCAAACACTTTTTAATGTGTTTTCAGTTTATAAAAGTCGAGTGATGACCGCATAGATCGTACATTTATGAGATAAAGTGTTAAATGAATTGGCATTTTCAAAAAAATGTATGGTCGATTTCTCGTCACGAGGTCCCCGGTTCGATACCTAGGTCGATTAAAGTACTATTGGACATTTCTAATTTTTGATTTCTAAGGATCGCCTCCTATTACATGGGACTAACATTACAAATTACGCATTCGTATTTCATACACCTCGTTTACCTTCCTTGATGGTTTGTATTATGTACCTAAATCAGTCTTATTTTCCACAGGCAATACAAAACACCAGCCCCATTTTGTTAAACGATCACTCTCATTTTAAACATTAGTCAACAATTGCTTATCAACAACTAATCTGCTTCTCTCCCTCCCTATCCACCAATCCTAATTATCGCCGACCTACTTTTCTCAGCCACTTCAAAACATAAAAACTTGCATTGTAATCTATTTTAAAAGCGCGGAAGAAAAGCCACAAAAAATTGCCAATTCAAAAAATCATTCTCTACCACTTGATGGCTGACGTGTCTCTGGCAAGATGCCATAGAGAATTTAAATTTAATTGCCAAGTATCATCCGTCATTTTTAAATGATCTGATGATCGAATGGTTTATGGTTTTTGATTATGTTTGATGACCTTGTGGATAACGCAGAGGCCTTGAATATTGCAAAAATATAGTTTTGAATTTTCTTAAAATTCAGTTTTGGATTTCTTCGCGCTTAAAAGTTTAGAGACGGGTCAAGTTTGATAAGAAACTTTTATACGAAAGATTGAATTTGGTTGCGGCTTGTTCTGAAAAAGCAAAGTTATTGTTCCAATATAATATTTTTATATTCTAAGATTGCATATTGCATACATTTTGCAGGAATTTGAATTTTTGATGTCAAATTTATTGATTAAAACTCGTATAAAAATAATTATACTTAAAATAATTCTTCATTTGAAAGACTAATTAAATAAATAAATAAAAAATATAAAACAAACATCATCATAAGTTGAAACTCGTACGATTATTTCATCTAACTATCAAACTCTACTATCAGCAAAAACTACTACAAATATTACCAAAATATCACCCCACAGTTTCAATCACCCAATCTACTACAATTAAGCACTATTGAAAACCGACTCCAATTAACTGTAACTATAGCTGTAGATAAACGTAACTACAGTAGTTACGCCGTCTAGACGTTAAGTAATATACAACTAAGTATATTAGAAAATAAAGTGCGTCTATATCTTTGCCAGTAATATGGAAGTATGTAATGTAATATTGCTATAAATGAGTTCAATAACCTCTTGATAGTTACTACCGCACTAAGTATGAATCTTGTGTTGTTAGGACTTTAAAAACATACTAACGACAGACGCAAAGTACAAACAGACCCGAAACAATTAGTTGAACGCACAAATATTTTGTTTCGTGTGGGAATCGAACCCACACACTCCGGACGCACTGGTAGTGGCGTGGCGACACCCTTAACTATTGAGCTACGCAGGCATTTAAAATATTTTTTAGTTGTTCAATAGCTCTTTTTCTTGCCCTGCAGCGGGACAGAAAAGGGTTTAAAAAAAGCTTTTTTAAAATGTACCCATGTAATTGTCTCTGTGCATAACTGCTGAACAAAAAAAGCTCTCTTTTATATTTTGAATCGTTTGTTCTTTACCTTGTAAAGCCTCTCCTTTGCCCAGCTGTGGGCAAAGAAAAGGCTTTACTCTGGTTTCCCAATCAGGGCGAAGGATAGGCTTTACTTTGGTTTCATAAACCTTGAGTTTTTATCATTTCTGGCCATAATAATAAACATAGTCACATTTCATTGATATTTATTTCCCTTCACATCTTAATTTTTTTATCAACGTTTTACCAATAAATTTTCTATTCCATCACAATGTTGAAAAACCCCTAACTAACCTAATAAACGAGTAAATCCGCGATAAAAACATATAGTATCACAGACTAGTCTATATAAAGCTCCCCGGGGAGCACCGCGGGACATTGTTAGTGGAGATTGACCGCTTTATTATACAGCCTTTTGAAGTGTTTACATATAACATGTATGTATGTATGTATGTCATGTATGTACTAGTACGAAGCACTTAATAGCTTTTTAAAAGCTTTCAGTGGAGGTTAATGAGGACAGAGCTTTTTTTAAGTGAACACCTATATAGAAGTAGTTTATATATACTTTGAGCTTTTCATTGAAAAGATAGACTGTTCTAAATTATTGACTAACTGAAGATATATTTGAAAAAATAAAACATCTACCGGGTTTCATACTTAGGATTTTAAAAACTGACTGGAACATGAAACAATTAAAGTTTACTTTACGAAAATTTCCAACATTATGAAAAAAATCGCAAATAAGAAATCATCCTCAAAATTGTTCTACTCAGTAAAAAAAAACACAAAAAGCAGTTGAATTGACAACCTCCTCCTTTTATTGAAGTCGGTTAAAAAAAATCAATACTTTACAATTTTGTTCATCATATCAACTCTTCTCTCGTAGCACCAGTTGATAAAGATTATTATTATAGAACCACATCAAAATCTAATTAAATAATACATAACTATTACCACATTTTTTATTATTCAATAAAATAATAGTAATAATATTGTTATTCGAACAAAAAAAATCTCAAAACAATAACGTTCGTTATACTTTCCAAATAACTCTTATAAAACAATAATTTCAAACGAACTCATCTATCAAAATCGCATATAAATTTTAATGTCAATCAGTCAAGCATTTCAGGAGTAATATTTAAACAAACAAACGAACACGTGTCTGTTCGAGAGTGCATTGTATTAATAACTTTATAAATATACACTTGAACTAAATCGGACATGCTTTAGATGTTAAGAACTGATTATAAGCTGCTCTCAAAACTGATACTGCTCTGAGTAAGATCTTTCAAGTCGACATTTGAAAGGTATTGGTTCCTAAGGGCTATTTTCTTGTAGAGATCTGAGATATGTTATTTTTTATCCAATTATTTTACAAATAAGGACAGTGCTAGCTTCAGTATAATAAATTCAAAATTCTAATCAAATCATTTATTGCTTACTAAGTTATACATAATACAAAAGGATGTTAGGGCAGTGACAAACTTGAGTAACAAGGATATGATAATATTAAATTGTTTCGTGCTAATTAAGAGTCTTATTATAATTATTTTTTTTTCTTACAAATGATAACCGTTGGAACAAGTGATAATTGATTCTACTACTCATAACTTAGATAAGTCATTGTTGTGTTGCCTAGGGTTTGAACAGTCAACCACTTGCATGAGAGGTACCTAGTTATACCACTCGACTATCACCGCTCTCCATAGACTGGGCTCAAAATAGAGGAAGAAAAAAAATAGTTTACAAATTCGAAACTTTATTGAAAGAATATCACGTTCTGTTTGCCCTAAATTCATCCCCAAACAATAGCCTAAGAATGCCAGAATAAAACCTAGAATTAATGAGAAATTCTCCCAAGACCATGTCTGAAACATGCCTGAATTACTAATGCATACGTGTTTGGGTTTACCAATGTTATGGGGTACATAGTACCCTTTTTATAGGGTTAAAGGTCATACTGATGTGGAAAGGTCATAAAGTGTGTTATGAATTGCAGATTGTGTATAAGTGATGATTATTAAATGTTGTTGGTTTGTGTTATGTGAGTATTGTTGAGTATTTGTCCGTATGTAAAAAATAACCGGACTAATGCGAGTTGGAAACGCGCACGGAGGATTTCGTACAATCATAATAAAAAAAAATACGAAAAAATATGTTTATCACATGTTTAGTGTATTGTTACATTATTAAGGAAAATTAAGTGTCCTAGCAGATTTATTGTCTGGCAAAATCGATCTCAAGTGCTAAGTGCCGTTTAGCTTAAGGTGTCGTCGAATACGTATTAAAATTGACACGTTATAATCATCTTTTCACTATTATAGCTACTAACATGACGCAAAGTGACCGCTTTTCCAATGCGCTTTTATGCAAAGAAGTCTGCCTTTTTAGAAAATTAAGCGTCATTATACCATAGATCTCTATTTTCTCAATCAATATAAGCAGACACACAACGTCACAACTAGCGAAAACAAAACATCTTTGTATAATAAACTTCTAAAATTAACACATTCAAAAATACACTGGAATTTTATTTTCGCACACACTAACATTCGCCCGTGACTATGCCTGCAAAAGTTATGACGTAGGATGTATAATTAGGCACGGAATCATTCACCTTTCGCCACTAGTAAAACATGTAGTTAGGAATAGTTTATAGTTTATGGTATGTATCGCCACACCCATTTGTAAAAGCTAGTCTGTGATAACGAGCACGCCTCTTTTTGAAATAATCCTGTATCAAAAAGAGTAAGATATTTGATAGACTTACAAATAATATGATCGTTAAAACTATCTGATTCTATCTACTATCATTATTTTGACTCAGCCGGGAATGTATCCCAATCCAAAAGCTTTTCCCGTAGATTTCCCGACCCTACTATCACTAATTTACTTTTCTAACAAATTTTTGGGCCACCCTTCCAGGAATGAATCCGGACTATTCTAGACTCTTTAATCTTGTTAATGGCGACACGTAGGTTCATGCCATACACCACTGCCTACACCTTTGTGTAAAATAGATATGGTATTATGTACGTAAATTAATAAATAACATATCACCCAAATTTTAATTTACAAAGTCATATTGAATAACGTATCAGCATTTTACGTAACGCAAATTGAAATATTCTGTGAGCGTATATGAAAGGGACATGATTCGTATGACTGACGCATCATTCACGTGAATGAATGAATGAACACATGAATGATTACATTCACGTCATATCTGAGCTTTATTTTTAAAGTTCTACATGTATATTTTTTGTTTTTTTTCTTTCTTTTTGTTCATAATTTCTGCCAATCTTGTAAACACTTGAGAAGGTTGAACCGACTGATTTCTTTCAAAAAGCCAATTTCATCGTATATTTTTTGTACTTAGGTACTATTTTTAGTAATTTTTTTTTTACATACCTAATTTAATATGTTCTCAACGAGTAAATTGTTAGGTTTTATACTCGCAATCAAAATTAAAGCTTCGCTCGGGTTCATAAAAATATAGGTACTTATATTTGTCTACCTATATATTCAAGCCATTGTACATTGCCGAAAAGAAACGTCAACCCTCCCCTCGTAAGTAGTTTGTCCTCTCAAGTAATGTTTTTAATAACAAACTTATATCATAAACGCGAAAGTATACTTAGATAGAAAAAATGGATGGATTATTTGTTCGTTACGGCTTTACTCAAAGACATCCTTATATTACGTAACCCGCAGTTTACTCTTAAATTTTTTGTTATATTCTTTTTCTCAAATCCTGGCAACAGCTTGCTGCTATGTTCAAACACACAAAGTTACATTGCGCTTACTCTACTTCTTACACTAAAAACTAGAGAGCAAAATATCCGTAAAATGCACTTAATTTTCCTCACTTTACTTTAACTATTACCCAACAACCGCACTATAAATAAATGACCTGGCCCGTCTATTTATGGTGAAAATGTGCCGCACTATGCATCCGACCTCATTTGCTGGTTTTATAAATAAGATGTTTCTACACTGGTCTGAATTTATTGGACTTGCATGGTTATACTCGACTGCTGTAAGGAGGTAATGTGTTTTATAACATACAATTAGACTGTTGCTAGGTTATAACATTAGGTTCAGCTTCAGATGAAGCATAGTGGTATTTGAACAGGGCGTCTCCGTGCATCGGAGGGCACGTAAAAAGTCGGTCCCGGTTGTTGTCAGTTAAGATAACAGTCGTTAAGTCACGTCAAAGGCCTTCGGGCGGCTTGAACAACTTTGACACTAGGTTGACCACTAACCATACGACAAGAAGAAGATAAAAAACACATTAAGTCTAATAACTAGCCATAGGACTTTTAAGTCACGATCGAAGTTGTTTCCTCATTTCAAATATTCCTCTATCTGGCGTCACCTGAATCATCTGTAAACGATGGACACAGGCTAATGATAATGAAGTCTAATAACAGTTAGCTTTAGAACTCAATTTCAATAGTTAAAAAACTGTACAAGAAAGGTTTTTAATTTGTCGTAATAATGGCATCAAAATGAGTATTTGATTTCACAATGACTAACGCGATTGAAAGTTCTTTAAACAGTTTTAGAAGTTATGCAAAAAATTTTATGCCCTCTTGGCCTGTGTGGTGGACCTGAGAAAAAGCCTCTCTTATTCGGCGCTGAGAAATTTTTATACTTATGTAAAGTTTACAACCCAGGCCAGCGTAGTGTACTCAAGTCATAACCCCTCCCTCATTCCGAGAAATGATCTATGCCCATGTGGGACATAAATTTCAAAAAATTGTTAAGAACTTATCAGAGTAAATAAATCTTTTGTACTTATTACCATCGAAGATCATAACTTTATTTTTGCTCTTGTTCTATTTCGGGTCTAGTCTGGATATTGTCAAAAGGTCAACGACTTTTCGAGATTTCGTTTGATGTTTAATAAGATAGACAAAATAGTGATTAGTCATGCCACTTGTTATGTTGTAATGGCTGCCAGAATATATCTACTCACTAAGAATTTATTATTAGCGACAGATTTTTTAAACCTGTCCCACTGCTGGACAAGCGTCTTCGCCTGTAATGAGGAAGGGGTTAGATCTTGAGTTGACCACGCTGACCAAGCGAGATTGGTATAAAGAAGAGATTGGTATAAAGAACTGTTCCAAAGAAATCTCAGTCATGCGAGGTTGCATCACGATGTTTTCCTTCCTGTTTGCGAGGAGCTCGTGGCTTAGTTAACAACAGCAGCGCGGATCGATCTCCGAGGTTAAGCTACGCTTGCCGAGGTTGTTGCGTGGATAGGTGTTTCGGAAGGTACATTAAGTTCTTGGTCCCGACTGTTATTTTCATAAATCTCTGACAGTCGTTAACAGTAGTCAGAAACATGAAAGTCTGACAATCAGTCTTACCGAAGGGTATCGTGTTATAACCCAGGTTGTGGAGTCACTCTATGTAAACTACTGGTATTCAGCTGCATCCGGTGAGGCTGAGAGCCGACTCCAACATAGTTGTAAGAAAGGCTAGGCTGATGATGATGGAATCATAAGTATATAGAAATATATTCAGATATAATGTAAAGATAAATAGCTATTATTTATAGTATTTAGTTAACAGCAGATACGTTTAGACAAACGGCCTCGATTTCCTGTCATTTTGCTAACGAGATGTTGGCTTCGGTTGAAAAATTGCTTTTTTATACAAAATAAAATATGTTTGTTGAATATTTTTAACAATAAATATAAAGTAAAATATCACTTTTCCGACATAATTGGTTCCGGTGTAAATAAGTTTATTTTTTTTTTGTAAATATTACTGCATTTGAAAACGAGTATCAGTTCGAATTCGAATTTGCGAATTTGTTCTTAAAAGTTATCAAAGGTTAATCTTTAGAATTATAAGTCCAGTTTCAATAATATATTTTGTTAAAGTTAAGTTTAAAAGCATTTCTTATGAAAACCCACGTAGGTACCTACCATTTTTTTTTCATATAAAATTGAAACCCACGAAAAATATTTAAACGCGCGGGCAGAATTATTTTACATACTGGCAACACTAACGACAGACACTGTTCATACATTGGCAACACTAACGAGTTACATCGCACGTCACAGATCAATCTGTTTTCACTTGAGAAAAACCAGTGACTCAATGCATACGTCAACAATAACTCACAATTTCTCATGGAGATAAAAATAAATACAGGCTTAAACATTTTTCTTAAATTATTTATTTCCGTAAAGCAATCGAATGGTATAAGTATTCCGTCGCAAGTAGTTCTAGGCTTAGAAGTCGAGGAACACATCATGAATTTTTCGAAATTGTGTGTAAAAAGTAATTATCACTTGTTCTAGTGAAGGACAAAAAAATCAATAAAACCGCATGTCTAAGTTTAAAAAATAATTCATGAATTAAAATCAACAACACATACATACATAACATCACGCCTGCTTTACCTGAAGGCATATACAGATGTGCATAAAATATATCCACGATCCGCCATTGATAATAATACTTGATAATACAATAATTTAAGACAAATTAAAAAATACCAACAGTACTTTTCTTATTTGACTGCCTCCGTGGCGCAGTGGTTTAGATCACCACGCCGCTACCATTGCGTCTGGAGGTCGTGGGTTCGATTCCCACACGGGACAATTATTTGTGCGATCCACAAATAATTGTTTCGGGTCTGGTTGTACTTTGTGTCCGTTATTTGTATGTTTGTAAAAAGTCCCCGCGACACAAGAGCAATTCTTAGTGCGGGAGTTGTCTTTTTTAATGAGATGAGATGAGATGAGACTTCGCCTGACCCGGATTTCAAACCCGAGACTTCGTGATCAGTAGTCAGCTAACTCTTCATAGTCAGACTTGCGATTCAGCTACTATTATTCAGCATTTAATTTCCTAAAGGGATGTAATAAAATGAACTCTCACAAAACGAAATCTGACAATCCCGGAGTGTAAGTATATAATTAGATAGTTATTTATACAATACGTGTGGAATTGAGAATACCGGTCAATTCTATATACTAATTATTTGGCTCTTAACGTTTAAGAATCGTGCCAAATACCTAACATTCAGTAGTATTTTTTATCATTGTTCTGTTAAACTGTGTGGAGCGTTCTTCCGGGTTATTTCTCTTTAGAAATAGTGAAACGTTGAATTTCCTCCTAAATATAATCCTTTAAAGTACATAAGGATAAGCAAGTGTTCAGTAGCCCGATTCTCTACTACTATCGAGTATAAACAACCGGCTAGCTATCGAAAAAAATTGTATGAAAATCTGATCACCGCCTCTAGCGGACGTCGTGCAAACTACTTCGGCAGTACATTTTAAATGTCAAACTCTCGATACTCAATGGTTCCAATTGTAGAGAACTCAGCGATTTTAGTCTATCTGTGACTACCGCCACAAATATAATATAGTATAGTTAGTTATGGTCGCGTCGCTGACATTCGTCCCGCGACTGGATTTGTATAGTCGGCACGGCAGTCGCATATTTAACTATCGGAGATTTACGTAGCCTCGTGTACGAAGGGCCTTAGTTTACACAGAAGTATACAGATTTACACAACGTAAACCGCAATTTTAGTAAAACCATTTCAGAACTTTAGTTTCTTTATTTTTTAAACACTCACTGCATTTTTTCTCTGCATCACCTCAAGTATTAATGGTGGAAAATACAATTGGCATTAAGCCTGTATAAAAAATTGTATAAAGAGAATAACATAAAATCAATAAATCAAGGAAATAATATCAGTCGCAACTAAGTTAAAGACCACGCTATAGGTTGCTCTTTCTCAGTATTTTTGCCCAACTTGGGAATAAAACCTAAAGTTTGGAATACTAAACTAGCACTACTGTTAATTAATTCCATTCATTAAATATTTTGCGCACACAAGGCTGTAGTAATCCAAAGGTTTATCAATGAGATAATATTCACAAGTTATCGATTATCCCTGCTGATATGTCGTTGATAAGATTACGTTACGCTACAGTTCACTGACGCCTGTAGCGCTTTTATTAAAACTTTTGCGATAGAAATAGATCAGATAAAACTATTGGATCGTGTATTTAATCATAGGCAAAAGTAATCACGTTTCACGCCTGATAAAGGAAGGTGTAGGGAGAGATGTGTGAAATGTCTATACTAATATTATAAAGCTGAAGAGTTTGTTTGTTTGTTTGAACGCGCTAATCTCGGGAACTACTGGTCCGATTTGAAAAAATCTTTCAGTGTTAGATAGCCTATTTATCGAGGAAGGCTATAGCCTATATAATATCACGCTACGGTCATAAGGAGCGGAGTAGCAACGAAAAATGTTACAAAAATGGGGAAAATTTTGACTCATTCTTTTAGGTGACGCAAGCGAAGTTGCGCGGGTCAGCTAGTAAATTAATAAAATTACATTGCGCCGTTTACGAGGGCATTTGCATACAATTTTTTGTTATATTCTCACGCTCGTTGTAGCTCTAAAGTGTAGGCTGAAATATAACAAATAAGCGCACGTCGTTAATAATATAAGTTACATCTAATAGGGGTGGAGCCTACCTTTTACCTGTGAGGTTACAAAAATCCTAAAATATTAAAAAAATATTAATCATTTTATTAAGACCAGGTCAGTAGCATTTGCTTGATCTGGAAATAAAACCTGAGATCTTGTTATCAGTGGTCAGACTCCTTAATTTATTTTTTAACTAGCTGACCCGCGCATCTTCGCATGCGTCACATAAGAGAGAATGGGTCAGAATTTTCCACGTTTTTGTAACACTTTTTACTATTACTCTGCTCCTATTGGTCGTAGCGTGATGATATAAAATATTCTTTTTTTTTCACGAAAAATATTCTCAAAATTATTTATATCTCTTAATATAACGAAATCGCGCTAAGGCATATCCGCCATTAAAACAGTTGCCATGACAACGGATTTTGTTAATTCAGTGTCATTATAATATTGAATATTCGCGACTTCGTTCGCCACCTAAATTTTCCCAGGAAATGCGTGATTTTCCCGGGGTAAAAAGTAGCCTATGTCCTTTCTCGGGTATCAAAATATTTCCATACCAAATTTCATGCAAATTGGTTCAGTAGTTTAGGCGTGATTGAGTAGCAGACAGACAGACAGACAGACAGACAGACAGAGTTACTTTCGCATTTATAATATTAAGTATGGATCTGCATTTGTACTAATCATTCTAAAATGTGAGAAAAATCCATTCGCATTGGATATCAAAGACATAGTCACGAGCGTAGGAATTTGACAATATTATTATTAGCTAGACAGCTACTACTACTTGCATTTGTCAAGTCTAACTGTTGGCCCGTAGAACTAACCTATATTCACCACGTTTGGCTTAGCCACACTACTAAAATCCCTTTAATCAAGCAGACGATAGCGTAAATCGTTTTGTTTGATATCCATTGAACCGAAACTAAATGGCTGTAATCGTTCTAGCAGTACAAAGCGTTCAATGGACGCGTAACGAATGTAAGGTCGCTTACCGCTTTGATATCGACGTGAACTTTCATATAGAAGGATTACGATTTGATATGAAAGTTCCATAGCTGGCGTTCAGTTTAGTATTTTATGAAAAATGTATTTTACGTTTTAGTGTGCAATAGTTTATAGACTAATAAGAATGACATAGGCAAATATGTAAGTTAAGTTAAATATGAAAGATTTTGTGAATGAATTTATCTATGTGCGTAAATTTGTAATTAGTTCAGGCATAAACTTCTACGCAGCTAGTTTATAAACTGGATATAGGACACTTTTTATCCTAGGCAATCTCTCCACGTGGACGAAGTCGTAGACAACATTTTTATCATTTAATGTGCCTTCCGAAACTCGTAGGAACTTGATATGTATAAGATGGTCACCCATCCACAGAATAACCTCGGCAAGCGCGGCTTTACCTAAGAGATCGATTCGAGCGGCTGTTGTTAACTATATTTTAAAAAATCTCGTAGTTTTGTAGTTTCCACCTTCATATTTGTTTACCTAACACAAACATACAATCAATTTGAAATATAATAACAATGTAATGCTAATATTTATTTCTTAGAAATTTCATCATGTCTGACATCTGCTATGATATCTTATTTACGTTGAAGCCACTTCAAAAAGGTATTTAAACGGTAACTAGATGCAGACTGTTTTAATTGATATTATTATAAACAATACAAACTCTATATTTTTATAACATAACTCCTGTTGTAAATGAAGGTGTAGACAACGGTATGAAATCCACATAATAGAATACGGGAATTAACGCGAACACGCATTTTACCTTAAAATGCCTAACGTTTCGGCGCAGGTTGCACTCGCCGTGGTCCCAGGCAGACTGAGTCTGCCTGGGACCACGGCGCGTTAATTCCCGTATTCTATTATACATTAAACATGCAACGCGAGAGTTTAAAAGTTATGAAATCCACATTTCATTTTTATAGGATCACGTCGTCGCACTTATAATAGTTTAAATTCCTATCTAACTAGCGGGCCTTCGTCCCCTATTTCAAATGCTTAGCTGTTTATTTTTTTGCCAATATATGATCCCGTGCCTTAAATTATCTTCTTGAACATTTCATCACAATAGGTCCAATGGTCTAGCTGTGAAACAGACAAACGAACGTTCACAAAATGATATTATTCAGCGTAGTATGGAAATTGACACAATCGAAAAGGACTTAAGATCTTACTCCTCCCTCTTTCCAAGAGAAGACCCTTACTCAGCAGTGGGATTGTAGTAGGATAATTTTACTTTATAATACATAGTCTAGCGGTATCTTTCACTACGAACCAAACCCCAGAAAAGGTGGTTACCATCAGTCACCAAAAAGTACTCCATTTTGTTTTATTTTACAAGCTTTTAGCTTCTACTACATCATTCCTATTCTAGACTTCCCCGATCGATTTCAGACAAATCTAGGCACACAGTACATTCATCTTATCGAAAACTGATTAACCACCCCTCCGAGGGTGGAAGTCCTCCCCCTCCCTTACATACATATTCAGGAGTAAGTAGAGAGTGCCAAGAACCCTCTCGACCCCTAACATAAATGGTGGGGATTATTAAGAGTGATATGGAATTAGGGGTTGGTTCCGTATAAATATATAATTACTTGTTTCTGATAGTATGAATATCATATTAATTAATCTCATCTTGTGTACATTAAATATTTTCTTACTTTTTTTTTCTTTTCGATTAATTTTCACCGCCTCCGTGGCACAGTGGTTAAGATCGCCACGCCGCTACCAGTGCATCGGTTGTGGATTCAATTACCCCATGAAACAAATATTTGTGCCATCCACAATTAGTTGTTTCGAATCTGATTGTAATTTGTGTCCGTTGTTTGTATGTTTGTAAAAGCCCCCGCGACCCAAGAGCATTTCTTAGTGCGAGAGTTGTCATTAGAAAAAATGTTAATAATGTTAATAAAAAATGTTAATGTTAAAAATGTTACATTTAATGAGACTGGCATTGATATTTAACTACAAAAAATACAAAACATTTGGTTAAATGAATCAAAATATACTAAACTCAAATAACAAAAAAATACTTTTATCTTTAATCAAACTACAACAGTCACAGACTTCACAATAAACACTTAAAATCCTCAGTACCATTACTCTAATAATTATAATAGTCGCAAAACTTTCAGCAAACCTGAAACAAAATGCTTGCGAACAAAATGTGCGTTAACATTCTATTTCTATAACGCCATTGACATAATTGTGTCATCAGCAGTTACAAAACTCAAGTGAATCAGAAAACGTGTCACCATATTTATGTTTTACAAAAATAAATGGAGATTTTGTGAATTTCTTGTTAATTGTTTTGACATACTCTACTTATTGTTTTTCTTTTTATATATAACAACACGACTGCTTTACTCAAAGGGGTGGGCAGAGATATATGAAATAGAGATGCACTGGCGTTTTGCTATTTACTATAATAGACCCATGTAATAGGGGGTGAGCCTATTGCCTTATACCGGTTACTAAACTCCGTATTCTATAAAAAAAATGATCCTGACCGTCCGACCTGGGAATAAAAAAATGTGTATCAAAAGCGCCCCCAGCGTATTCCGCAAGAACTATGTTTTTTTTTAAATGTTAAGCTTTGACATACTCCAAGACAGTTTTAGACATACATCAGAAAAATATACACATAGATAAAGAAAATTGGATAAAACAACAAACTAGAAGGACAGAAATATTGGAAGTCAAAAGAATTGTTTTTTTACGGAACTCTAAATGCCAACCGCGGTAACTTTATCCCACTGAAGGCCGAAGACATTGCGATGATTTATTTAATATAAAACGTATAATATTGTACACAATATAAGGAATTCCTAAGCAAACACCACAATTACTATGACCTTGCGCCAAGGACGAGAGGATTTGTGCTACAGGATAATAAATACTGAGGTCACAAGGATTTGGTTAAATTATGAAGATATATTATATACTTAAACCTCTAGTGTAACTACTAGAATAAGATAGATTTACAGTTATTTGCATCATTTTAGACCTGTCTGAATGGCTTTTTACAAAAAGAAATTAATATTAACTAACAAAAAAAATAGTAAAATCGTATACTGAAGGAATAACTTTAATAACTAAAACAGGAAAATAACTTTGTGGGGATCGTAGCAAATCGTGGGCGTCTTAGTCTCTGCTTATCCCGTAGGAAAACGTCGTGTATATACGTATGTTTGTTAATAAATCATTACAATCCCACTGCTGGATAAGGGTCTTCCTCAAGAATATGACAAGAATTAAACCTCCTGTCTATCACGCTATCAAATTCGGGCTGGGGACTATGTGGACTTTGTTTATTCTGAAAAGCCTGCAAATATGCTTTATTTCTTATAGATTAAAATATTATTATTAATAATTGTTTTGAGTAAAACAGTGATTCAGTCGCAGGGAGCTCAGTAGCTTGGCGTATAAAATTATTTGAAAAGAGTTCTTAAGGAAGACGCTAGTGACGCTGAGTATAAGTCACTAATTGATCTCTCAACGACCTTTATGCCACTTAGCTACCATTGTATACTGCTAGAATGTTAATAAATTAATAACAATAATCTAAAATTAACATCTCAAGTGTATATTCTTCAAACATGAATCATATCTCGTCTGATATCGGTATGTGTTGGCCGCAGGTAACCCCGATATACGCCAGTAGCATTGGCCGAATGATTGACACTGTTTCCATCAGCGAGACAGCTTTATTCTTCAATGAATATGAGATTTTGACGTCAGTACGTCCCCTAGTGGTGTGTTGTGGAACTAAGGAAATTATATCGGGCATTTTTGCTAATTTTTACATATGTACATACATATAATGATGTCTCATCACGATGTATGGATGTGAATAAAGCAAAAGAAGTTTGTAGAAATCGTAGCAAGTGGTTATCTCCGGTCTCTGACTTCTCCCATGGCGAAAAGGCGTGATTTTACTGATAACTGGTAGCATTACAAAATATGTGAAACTTTCTGATTGTCTGCTATGCTTTCACGGCTAAATCATTGAAATAAAATTTTATTTTTTAGTATAAAGATACCTAAAGACACCCAGGGTCCAAGCAAGCTACTTTTCTTCAAATTGGACTTTTCTTCAAATGTGGCTCTACCAACATTTGAAGTTAAAACCATATAGCCTACGTTTATTCCTACCTGAATTACATCCTGAATTCCTAATACCAAATATTCCGGTAAATATTCGGAATTCAGGTAGGGTTTGGTACTATACCTAGAATACAGCAATATCCCAATAGGCAACTCGTCAATGTGTATTTCATTCATCTGTACCTACACTTTCTGTAATAACATTCGAGGTATTACAAAAAAGATCATCATGATGGCTTAGCATTTTTTCCAAACTATGTTGGAGTCGGCTACCAGTCTCACCAGATGTAACTGAATACCAACGTTTTACGTGGAGCGACTGCCTATCTGACCTCCACAACCCAGTTACCTGGATTATAACACGATACCCTTCGGTAAGACTGGTTGTCAGACTTTCAAGCTTCTGACTACTGTTAATGACTGTCAAAGATCTTCGAAAATGTCCGCTGGGTCCCACAATTTAACAAGCCTTCCGAAACACGGATGAACTCGATATGTATCAAATGGTCACCCATCCATAGAACAATCTTGGCAAGCGTGGCTTGACCTCAGAGATCGATCTGCGCGGCTGTTGTTGACTAAGCTTATTACAAAAAAGATAATATCAAT
This sequence comes from Anticarsia gemmatalis, assembly GCF_050436995.1. NCBI lineage: Eukaryota > Metazoa > Arthropoda > Insecta > Lepidoptera > Erebidae > Anticarsia > Anticarsia gemmatalis. The sequence goes on from NC_134769.1 coordinate 1,375,935, forward strand.
ATTTTCCTCCTGTCTTGGGAGACATTACAAACAAACCCAGACGTCCAAATAGAGCCAGAGTGAGTCACGTCTCGAGGGCCTGTGCATGAGCTGTTTTCTTATATTATTACAGGGAAAACCTGCTGAAAACTATGACGTCAATGAAAGTCAAATTAAGCCTCTGTCTGTCCTACTGCTGGGCACTTGTCTTTTCCCGCAATAAAATTTGGGGTAAGCATGTAAATATCCTTCTATCGTGAACGGAAACGTTTGTATGTTTGTTACTCTTTCGAAAACAAAACAAGCTGAATGAATTTTGCATTCGGTAAAACTGGTTGTCAGACTTTCAAGCTTCTGACTACTGTTCACGACTGTCAAAGGTCTTTAATAACGAAAGCCATGGCTAACAATATGACGTGCCTCGTGAAACACGGAGTAACTAAGTATAATATGGTGATCCATCCACTGACCAACCTCGACAAGCGTAACTTAGCCTCTAAGATCGAATAGAAGAAGAAAGACCGTGCGGCTGTTGTTACTAAACCACGAGCTCCTTCAGTACTAAGAGTTTATTCTAAAACTAGCTGGCCCGCGCAACTTCACTTGCGTCACAGAAGTGAGAATGGGTCATGATTTTCCCCGTTTTTGTAATATTTTTTATTGCTACACTGCTCCGATTAGTCGTAGCGTGATGTCATATAGCCTATAGCCTTCCTCGATAAATGGGCTATCTAACAGTGAAAGAATTTTTCAAATCGGAATAGTAGTTCCTGAGATTAGCGCGTTCAAACAAACAAACAAACTCTTCAGCTTTATAATATTAGTATAGATTAGTATAAATAATCTAGACAATAATATACTTTATGTAGTGTTTATAGTTGCGTGGAAGCTTATTCAATTACTGTCGATCTTGCGGCCGTAGATTTGATTACGTGGTCGCGTGGTCGCGTCGTTGATCAAAGGATTATTACCCGCAATAATATGATTTACCTGAGACAGTCCTATAACTTGTGTAGCTATGTAGCAAATAGTAAACTGTTAGGTATACATTAGTTACCTACTAGAATCCTAAAATATGATCAATTTGAGAGTTTCAATGGATGTTCGATGGTAGGTTACTCTTTCGCTCTGATAGAAGTGGATGAATTTTATTAAACTTTGGCACATAAATGGTTTGTTAAGTAAATTACCATATGAATAAAATAATCATTTTTACTTTGCGACTTTTTCCTACGTGAATGAAGCCTAAGTTGGTTCAAAGATTGGAAAGAAACGTGAAAGAAATTTTGGGCAAATTCGGGGCACTTACAAATATTTCAAATTTAGTGCCTTATAATGAAAGTTTGTTTAATGTGATAATGATGGTGTGCTAAAAACAGAGAACCATATTTTCGCGCTAAATTGTCTCATAAAAATGTATGAACGCAGCCTAAATTAAAACCAGTGGAAAACTATTTTCGATGGTAATTTCATAAATAACGTTCCTATATTATTATTTATTCATTAGAAACCATTTTTCATTAAGTAATGTAGCCTGTTTAGAAACAAAAACAGATTTTTTATCGAACTCATAATTTTTATAAAATCAGTTTTTTTAACCCACTGCTGTCCCACTGCAGGGCAAGGGTCTTCTCCCAAACGAAGGAGGGGCTAACCCTGCTACCCCGGTGGTGGACTCAAGGCCTAAGCCTTGAATCCACCACCATTAGGCACTGTTACTGCTAGGCACTTTCCATGCCTTCAAGAAATGTATGAAACAAATTTTAGGCATGCAAGTTTAGCAAGGGTTATAAACACATTAAAAATTGTTGTTGATTGTCTCTCTTTCACATAAAAACGAATCAATCTTACAAACTCGACAAATAAAACATCCCGTGAAAAGACGTATATACTATTTTCTTCAAAAATCATTATCACAGGCGAAACTATGAAAAAAAGTTAGTATTTATGTTACAAACCATGACACATTAATGCCGTTTTCAAAATCGCAATTTGCTGTTTCAAAATAGTCCCGTAAATAAATGTCACATTCAAAAATAGTTTACAAAGGGACTGAGCGTAATTGTCGAAGTTCTGAGCAAAAGTTCGTGAGTAACTGTCTATTATTGTATTTAGCTGACTAATACAAAAATGTATTTTGTATATAAAATACTAGTTGACCCGGCAAACGTTGTTTTGCCATTAAAATTAAAAAAGAAAAAGTGTCACTTAGGGGCATGAAAAAGAGATGTTGGCCGATTCTCAGACCTACTCAATATGCTCACAAAATTTCATGAGTATCGGTCAAGCCGTTTCGGAGGAGTACGGTAACGAAAACTGTGACGCGAGAATTTAATATAATAATATTAGATTTGCCTGACCAGGTGTAACAAAGGTGCTTGAAAATCATGGATTTTATGGATATCAAGGCACTGTCAAAACTTCTAGACCAGATGATTTGAAGTTACTTATACAGTCACTAAGCATCTCTCTGAACAAAATTTAACCCCTGAAACGATTTTCTACATAGGTATTCCACGCATGTGAAGCCACAGGAAAAACATACACCATAGGATAGCAAATAGAGAGTGTAGAGTGTTAACCATAAAGTTTTAAACCTTAATACAACTCGTACTTCTACTTATTTTTACTATGATATGACACGAATAAAAGAAAGCAATAATATTAATTAAAGAATATCTCAACACTAAGTGTATGTCTTTCTTAATGCAATTCATCGTATAGTTAATGGTCAATCTACAGTCAGAATTGTTCAAGCCGCCTCAAGGGCAAAGGTACAAAGCTACATAAAAACAGAGTATTTTATTCCTTACCCTGGAAGACTATCCGTCATATTCTATTTGTATAGTTAACAAAGGGTTTAGAGAGAATTCCCGACATTTTCGGTACCCGAGAAGGTCACTGGCAATCTATATTTACATTTTTTCTTCCTATTATTTCACAATACATTCAATTAAACTGAAAAGCTAAAAGAAAATATCTTTACGTCATCCGAGATAATTTGGTTTACGCAAATGCATCAAGCATTAGTTAAACCTTGAGAAACTAAATAGAAAAACATATCTTATCTAACCTAATCGCCTGAGAATCACACCACCTCGGGCTTTCGTATCCAAATTACGCGGGCTTCGCTGTTTTTAACATCATGACAAGATCACTCCAAATATAACACATAAATATACGTAATCCATTACCTTATTAACTAGCAATCAGGAGTGCTGAATACAAACAGATCCAGCAATGTAACATCACTTTCTACGCTTCATGACAAAACACAAAAACACTTGATATTCCAAATCTTGCCACTCACACACAAACACTATTAAAAACACAATATTTCCACATAATTCACTAAAATTTCAATTAAATTATTGTATTTTTGTTAATTTTTTGTTGTATTTTGTATTATTTTTCTTGATTTTCGTATGTATTTGAGTGAAAATGTATTTTTATTTTTTCAGCGGACGGCCGGGCGCTCGTCCGTTAGCTCGGAATTCGTATTTAGGTTAGAATCGGCGGGTTATGGCGCCACGCACACATGCGCACTACTGTACGGACATTCGCAAAGATTATGGAAGCAACAGATGTGCTCCTGAGTGTGCCATGTGGAAACTTTGTAACATGTTTATTTTTAACTTTCTTACAGATATTCAGGTCTGATATCATAATTTCATAACTATGAAATATCTGTTATAGCGAGACGCTCAGATTACTTCCAGGCTATTTTTTGTCTCTCTTTTATTTCGTCTATAAGTAATAGCCGAATGCCATGTAAAAATATAACTTTTATATTATTTCAAATACTCTATTTAAATATCCTACAATTATTCCGTCTAATTAATATTGTTTCACAACAAAACAGTTCCAAACAAAAGTCATTTTAATCTTACAAGGATTATTTTGAAATTCTAACTGCTAGAATGACCGCATCAATGAATGTCACTTTCACATTCTACCTACTCCCACCTCTGCCTTACTCACATAATCTGTGCCCTCCAGCACACACATACACACATCATCTGGCAGACTCAGCGGCGTTTACGTAGTTCGCAGCACTCGCGGTGTTACTGAAAATACTCGCGATCACTCCGCCGGAGTGCCGGTACTACAGGCCCACTGTAGCTTCGATACACGAGTCGTGAGCGAGAATTAAGTGAGTTTGGGTATAGCGGTACTATTGGTTTGGAAGTCGATTGGAATATGAATAATAATATGTTAATACTGAATACATTTTAGTAATGCGAATATGGCTATGAGTGAAAACAACAATGGTTATAATGTCATAAATAAATAATTACTTATTTTTATGGCAGTATGACTTTTGTTTCAAAAGCTTCTAAAGGTAACGTACTCTGAAACATCCAACATTTTTTTCAGTAATGTTAACTGATAATGAGTACTATAGACAATAATGATTGCAGTTTAAATCACATACACACATCATCTGGCAGACTCAGCGGCGTTTACGTAGTTCGCAGCACTCGCGGTGTTACTGAAAATACTCGCGATCACTCCGCCGGAGTGCCGGTACTACAGGCCCACTGTAGCTTCGATACACGAGTCGTGAGCGAGAATTAAGTGAGTTTGGGAATAGCGGTACTATTGGTTTGGAAGTCGAATGGAATATGAATAATATGGTAATAGCATTTTTAGTAATGTGAATATGGCTATGGGTGAAACAAACAATGGTTGTAATGGTTACATCTACATAAATAAATAATTGCTTATTTTTATGGCAGTATGACTTTTGTTTCAAGATAATAGTCGTTGCAATAATAACACATCAAAGTTTCTAAAGGTAACATAGTCTGAAACGCTCAACTGTTTTTTCAGTAATGTAACTGATAATGAGTACTGTAGACCAAATTATAGTCGTTCACAAAAACTTTAGATCACATACACACATCATCTGGCAGACTCAGCGGCGTTTACGTAGTTCGCAGCACTCGCGGTGTTACTGAAAATACTCGCGATCACTCCGCCGGAGTGCCGGTACTACAGGCCCACTGTAGCTTCGATACACCAGTCGTGAGCGAGAATTAAGTGAGTTTGGGAATAGCGGTACTATTGGTTTAGAAGTCGATTGGAATATGAATGCTTACGTTTTAATCGATAATGCGAATATTGGTGAGAGTAAAAAAACAATAGTTATAATGTTTATCTACATAAATAAATAATTACTTATTCTTATGGCAGTATGGCTTTTGTTTCAAAAGCTTCTAAAGGTAACGTACTCTGAAACGTCCAACATTTTTTTCAGTAATGCTAACCGATAATGTGTACTATAGAGAAAAATGATTTCAGTTTAAATCACATACAGTCATCATATGGCAGACTCAGCGGCGTTTACGTAGTTCGCAGCACTCGCGGTGTTACTGAAAATACTCGCGATCACTCCGCCGGAGTGCCGGTACTACAGGCCCGCTGTAGCTTCGATACACGAGGCGTGAGCGAGAATTAAGTGAGTTTGGGAATAGCGGTACTATTGGTTTGCAAGTCGATTGGAATATGAATAATATGTTAATAATATTTTTTAGTAATGTCAATATGGCTATGAGTGAAAAAAAACAATAGTTATAATGTATATCTACATAAATAAATAATTACTTATTTTTATCGCTGTATAACTTTTACTTTAAGGTAAAAGGTAACATACTTTGGAACGTACAACTTTTTTTCAGGAATGTTAACTAGTAATGAGTAGGCACTAGTAAAAAATTATAGCAGTTCACAAAAACTTTAAATCACATACACTCATCATCTGGCAGACTCAGCGGCGTTTACGTAGTTCGCAGCACTCGCGGTGTTACTGAAAATACTCGCGATCACTCCGCCGGAGTGCCGGTACTACAGTCCCGCTGTAGCTTCGATACACGAGTCGTGAGCGAGAATTAAGTGAGTTTGGGAATAGAGGTACTATTGGTTTGCGAGTCGATTGGAATATGAATAATAAAGGTAATAAAATTTTTTAGTAACGTGAATATGGCTATGAGTGAAAAAAACAATAGTTATAATGTCATAAATAAATCATTGCTTATTCTTATGGCAGTATGGCTTTTGTTTCAAAAGCTTCTAAAGGTAACGTACTCTGAAGCGTTCAACTCATTTTTCAGTAATGTAACTGATAATGAGTACTGTAGACAAAAATTATGGCAGTTCACAATACTTTAGATCACATACACTCATCATCTGGCAGACTCAGCGGCGTTTACGTAGTTCGCAGCACTCGCGGTGTTACTGAAAATACTCGCGATCACTCCGCCGGAGTGCCGGTACTACAGGCCCGCTGTAGCTTCGATACACGAGGCGTGAGCGAGAATTAAGTGAGTTTGGGAATAGCGGTACTATTGGTTTGGAAGTCGATTGGAATATGAATAATATGTTAATCATATTTTTTAGTAATGTCAATATGGCTATGAGTGAAAAAACAATAGTTTTAATGTATATCTACATAAATAAATAATTACTTATTTTTATGGCAGTATGACTTTTGTTTCAAGACTGAAGTCGTTGCAATGATAATACATTAAAGCTTCTAAAGGTAACATAGTCTGAAACGCTCAACTGTTTTTTCAGTAATGTAACTGATAATGAGTACCATAGATAAAAATTATTGCAGTTCACAGAAACTTCCTTAAGCAATTCAAAAGTTCTGAAAAAAGTCAAGAAAAGGAACCTCATACTACCTACTCTGAAAAAAACCTTCCTAAAAATTTCAAATCCAAATTTTTGAATTCTGTTTCTCTCTCTTCGTTCAAATTTTGATAAACATTGCCATACCTCCACTCATATAACCCGCCTTAGAAGTCAAGAAATCACAACTACCATATCACAAGCAGATCAAACAGCGAACACTCCAAGCGACCCTCGACACGGTGTCTTGAGCGTGTTTTACGACTACCCACTATAAAACCGACAGTTAACAGACGTTTATTACTTGAACGTATACAGCGGAAATTTAACGGTTTTATGATGAAAACTGTGACGAAGGACTAAGAGGAATCTTTTGTTCCAATATGGCCTTTTAAAAACTGTAAATGTTATTTCTTTTTTTGGATTTTCTTGCAAAAATTGTCGTCAGATAGCTTTAGATAGGTGGATGGAGGGAAGTCTGTGTCCTGTAGTGGGTGGGTATAGACTGATAATAATAATAATTGTTATAACAATTTGAACACAAGTAAGTATTTGTTTTAAAAAGCAAACTGAACATAGACCTAGTACAGAGGAATCTCGGTTGACCGTTCAAAAAATCAGGCGATATAAAAGCGAGCCAGTGCATCTACAAGACTTTAATTATGATGTAACAAAATTGTTCAATTGGTTTGGCGGCACCTCTACTTAACTTCTACTAGAATAAAGTACCTCTAACAACAAGCCTAATAGCTTGCCGACCACCACTCTACTAAACATGTTCCAGGGAAACCTAGTACGCGAAAGTAGAGTCTCCCAAAAATAAGTTATCATTTGCTGTTCATATTTTAAAAAGTTAAAATCATTTTCCCGACCTTTGACCACTCCATAAATCAGTGACCGCAACAACAACGACTTGTTCTCACTACAAACTCGCTTCTATACAAACTCGAGTCGAGTGAGAACCATTAGTAATAACGTATAGTGACGTCTGCCAATGATTCAGGGAGAATGGACACGTGAGACGCGGTGATGGACAGAGCCGCGGTACAAATATATGTCTATGATATTTAAACAAAGATGTACTTACTTTGACAGTGACATAATTCTTTCAATTAATAACTGCGTCGACAAGAGCTATCTATACTTTCTTTTACAAAGAGGATAGATTTGTATGTAAGTACGTTTGTGACGAGCTGGCGTAAAAAGGACTGGATCGATTTAAAAAAATATTTCTACGCTTCAACATTATCACAGATTAAAAGAAAAAATATGTTCACCAGCGCGAAGCCGGGACAGACCGCTAGTTGATAATAAACTCACTTGGTTCCATTGCTAGGCCAGGGTTTCTTCCCGGCCTATCTTGCCTTTATATTTATGATACAAATGACTGATATATTCAGAGTCAGATTTGCCTTCCATGAATATCAGTAAATGACTTTTTATCACTTTTGCAAAAAAAAACATCAGGATCCAAACGAACATAAGTTATTCATTCACAGTTTCCATTCAATAAAAAAGAGCTTTGAAATAAGTCCACGTTATGAAAAATATGGTTGGCAGTATTCATTGATTGAGCGCCAAATGATAACCTGAGTTTACTCATCGTGTGTAAAAAGTATATTTCATATTTCATTTTAACTGACTGAAATATTGTCTAAAATCACGCCGATTATACTCTGAGATGTGGTATAAGACTTTTAAATACGTGCAGGATATATTTGATGTTAACCTTTTCAGCACTGACTGAAATACTATATTACTAACAGCAGTCTTTAAGGTTACTAACACTATGGACAACTTATCTCAAATAAATAATTTGAATTATATGCCATTACGCCGGATATACTCGCAAAAGTAGGCAGAATCGTGGTTAAGGTATAAAATACACCTGCATTTCGCCATTTAAAATATAAGGGCCGTATGTAAGATGGTAAAACCTGTTGTAATATACCAGACATCTTTACCAATCTTTAAACTTCTGTTGAGAGTAGCCTGATAATAAGTTAAGTAAGAAAATACTTAAAGCACCTTGCCCGACCCGAGAAACAAACCCGACATCTCTTGATCTGTAGTCATAATTATAAACTAACGCCAAACAAGAGCTCCTTACCTCCTTGCAGACATATTATTGTAAACAGTTGACCCATCGAAATCTAAACCTTACTAACGTTGCTTAACCTCACCATTCCTCTTCCTGGCTATACTCCAACACGTGTAGCATCTCCACGAGGCATCATAAACAAGGGCTGGCAGACAAAACCCTTGCCTGGCCCACTGCTGGACACGTGTGGGGTTAAGGCCGTAGGAACATAATGCAGGCCAAGTGCGTGTTGGCAGACACCACAAAATAAATAACGAGTACTCATTGTTTTGTGTTATGGAAAATGTTCAGAAAAGGTTCTCAGGATGTGTTATTAATTGTAATTTAGTTTTTTAATAGTGATACTGCTACGAGATTGAGGTCTTAATTTTCTAATCATAATATCTACTGACTTTATGCTTACAATTTTTTTAATCAGGTACTTAAACTTGATTTTTTTTGACAGTTTGTTAAATAGCAGTTTACCTAACCGAGGACTCGAACACAAGATCTATTAATCAATAGTCACTAAACGTCTAGACAACAGAGCTTACCTTATATCTATGAAGACAGGTTACTGTGAAAATAATAATAGTACCTACTAAATATATAAAATGTATCTTAATGTAAACACCCAACAAGTTTTTACTGGCTGACAAAATATTTAAAAAGTTGGGCATAATAGGCATACCACGAGCAAAAGCTTATAAACCTAATATTTTTAAGGAAATTATGTACCATTTTAAGATTTTTCAATCAGTTTTTTTTGCCAATCATGGGTAAATAGCCTTTTTTATGCATATACCTCCTATTTCATCATATTGCATCATTTTTTAACAGTCTATGTAATACCTCTGTAAAACCACACCCTATATCCAAGGGAAGGTCATTACCCCCACGACCTTGGCACCCCTCGTGTAACGTCCAAGGGCTGCTGCAGCTATTTATGTTCTGTAATCATATCTATTATCATTAGACTTCATATTCACTCGTTCAATGGTTTCTTGGCTAAAGGGACTCTTTACGTTTTTTATAGAAATTCTTTATGTTTCGAAGTGTGTTTGTTCATCATGCTTTCACAGCTGAAATAAATGAGGTGAAAATCGGGAAGACTATTTATTCTGTACAAGACGAAACAGTGTGAAAATCTGCCTTATGCTTAAAATCCTTCCGAAACAATTGACAGGTTAAAAGGTGAAATAATTACGTACGCTTCTGAAAGCTACCACCTGAAAAAAATATCATAACGTGCAAATTCAAGTTATCATCTAACTTTGACCATGGACGCATTTTTTTCTCTCTATGAAAACCTTTCTCGTGTCTTAAATACAATTTTACAGAAACAATTCTGGTCTGACCAGGTCTGTTCTTCCACCAGGTACAAACGCAGTCGAACGGTATGAATTATATCCTTTGTCCGTCTCCAGGTTCTAAGAAATATATCTTTACAAACTTTCACATTTATAATATTAGTAGGATTCGTATTACCGAAGATTTCTTACACTTGATTTCTTAAACCACTATAGATCTACTCGGACACCGATCGCTGTACCTACGAATATAAAAAGAGTATACTCTTAAATCAGAACGTTTGTTTGACAGAAGTTTGCTTATAATTTATGTCTCCCCACCGGCCAAGTGTGAAACATATTAATCATCGTATATGGACTCTCTCCAATATCCTTCATTGAATGAATCAACTATGAATGAAAGAGTGAATGAAATGAAATGCGCTGTATTCTGATGCACATTTATAGACCCGGTGCATAAAGTACTTATTCATCTAAAGACAATCCGCAATGAGGAAATTCCCGTGACTTCGTCCGTTTGAAAAGGTTTCCGGGGTTAAATAGTATTTTACGTGTTAATCAAGGCTACATTCTGTAGAAGAGTGACAAACATCCATCCAAACATCTACACATACAATCTTTAGCATTCAATTTATAACATTATGTTATAAGATACGGCACAGATTCGTGATAATCATCATCTTCGGACTATAGCAGTCCGCTGATAAAGCTAAGCCCGGTTTCTGAAATATGTAGGTACATTTAGCGGTAGTCAATCATCTATCTATCGTATCGCTAGTGGTCAACCTAGTGTCAAAGTTGTTCAAGCCGCCCGAAAGGCCTTTGACATGGCTTAACGACTGTTATCTTAATTGATAACAACCGGACCGACGTTTTACGTGCCCTCCGAGGCACGGAGACGCCTAATTCAATTACAACTACGCGTTTACCCATCTATGGAATGACCACGCCAAGGTTTGCTTAACCCACAGATCGTTTACCGACTGGTGAGCACAACTGGCTATAAGCACTTCATTAACTATTACTCACGATGATATTACCAAGTGAAGCCATGTTAAAATACTAGTGAATATAAAAACAAAAGACACCTACACGTTATAAAGTTCCGTTGTTTGTGAATATCGTAAACAAATCGTTAAAAATTTAATACATATTGTACTCAATACTATAATTTTTATGTATAACGACAAGTAATTTTTCTTCAGGGTTCCTTGAAATTAAACCTATTTTATACTTAGGCCTATTACTCTATAATAAATTATATAATTGAGAATACTATATACATAGATGCTGTACATAGGTTTGGGTTCAAAACGCAGGATAAGCCAAATGACATTTCTGAATATTTTTTCGGTTAATCGAGTAAAGGTTATCGTGTGCTGCGTAGTTATTGAAACTGGCCATCTGCAGGTTTATTTAAATTTATAAAAGTAAATATTTTCTTTTTTGTTAATTAGTCATAGTTTAGTTTAGTTGTTTGTTTTGTTTGTTTTTTTAGTTTAGTATAATACCATTGTATAAATAATTATGGAAATAAAATCTATTTTCTCCATCGCAGACAAAATTGGTCATGCAGTTTACTTAGGTAACTATAACTTTCTTAATCAAAAGTGTCAATATAAAACCAATGAAAAATATTTTTCTAAGCTTGAGTAATAAGCAGATTTACGAACCCAGGGAATCGAACCCGAGAGCTCTCGATAGTAAATATGAAACCTGTTTACTATATATTTGTTTATAATTCCACATTAATGTTGCGGTCAAGCGCGGTGGTTTTACTTACAGTATGACGTCATGCACCGCCATTAAAATTTATATTGTAAACGAGTACAGGTTCAGTTCCGGATTAGTTTTCATCGATAACACAAATAATGTTTTATGGAGAATCGGATATTACGAGTATTTATGTAACATTTATTTTGTAATAAGTTTACATTTAATCATTTTAGTAGAGTTTCATCAGTAAAAGTACAACGTGATTTGAAACTTACAGCTTGTGGAACTCACGTAAATGTATTTTCAGTATATTTTTGGGTGGGAAATAAATCTATGACCATAACTTGGCATTTGTAGTACTAGCAGCATAATTATCATCTTTACAACAGTGATATCAAAGCCATCATAATAAATATTTTGATGAAACAACAAAGTGTGATTTCGGAAAAGTTCTCTAGAAAAGCTTATATATATATAGATACTATCAATAGTCTTTTTAGCAGAACGCCATCTAGTAGTACAAAAATGTAAACTACCTACACCCAACCCTCTTTGAATACAAGAGTTTTCAGGAAAACGCAGCAGGGAGCGCTGATAGAAAATATCTTAGCAATAATTTTAACATCGCAACAATCAGCTTGAATAAATTAAATCTATAGAAATGTTTTAAAACAAATCAAGGGGTATAAATGCAAAAATATTTTGTCTTTTCTCTAAAGCGCCATCTCAGCTTTCTCTATGTACTACGAAAGAGGTTTTGAGGCTTGGGTATTAGATAGTACGTATAGTCGACAACAGATGTCGCTATTCCTCTTTTTTAAATACACATATTTTAATTAAAAATACATAAGTAACACATTTTCTTGTTATTTTTTATTAAACTTGTTTCAGTGCCCCACTTTTGTTTTGGGTAAGGCTAAATTATTTTTGGTTGCTTTACACATTATTTATACATTTCCTAGGCAGATTTAGCCTGTAACATTTTTTTCGGTGGCTAAAGTAAACATGACTCTTTGCCGATTTACACTAGGTAGAGTTCTGACAATACGACATGGGAATCGAACCCACAACCAGTGCAAATTAGCGACGGTACTCAAACACACCATGCCCATGCGCTATTCAATTAAAATGTGACAAAACGTTGTCAGTCAGTGTCAATCTTTGTTCAAAAATGATTTGATTACTGCAATGACGGTACGGCGATGTTTGCACTTGTTTAATTGCAAACGACTAACAAGCCGGGGGACTAATTACACTAACTAGGTATTATGGGTTTGCTTGTCGTTTAGCTTTGAGTGAAATTTGGGACCTACATTAGTAGTCTTGTATGTTTATTTTTAAGATTGTAAGGTCTTAAAATTGGTTCATCTACTTCAAGATACCCAAACCAGACTGGTTTTTTGTCTAGTTTACTTACTTTTAAGCCACTCTGGCTGTATTCTGCCAGTAATAGTTATTAAAGTGTTATTTAAAATACTTGATTAGTGTTCATTGGTATGCAAAGATCGCTCGTTGTTAAGTCGATTAAATATTATAAACTGGGTTTTTATCTGTACGTTTTTTGAAAAATAAAATAAATTTGGCTCTACCCGGCTATACACACATACAGACACAATACCACGTATTTTCCTAGGGTAAGCAGACTTCAAAGAGCCCGACTCTACATTTATCAATTTCTTAATCTAAGTTTTCAAATAGGTTTTGTATAATATATGAGCTTACATTTTTCTTTAATCTAAGCGCTAAAAGGATATACTCATTATTCCAGATATCCCAGAAAGAGGAGAGGTATAGAACTTAAATCCACCACGCTGGCCAACAGCGGTTTCAAAAAGCAATACCAAATAAAAATTCAAATCATTCAATATACCCAAATATTTCATTCACCAAATATCCAGGAAATTTTTCATCAAAAATATATTTTCGAGTTCAAAGTGCATTGAAAAGGGTATGTGGTATAAATTCCTTGTTGAATGGCGCGGGTCATATTGCGACGGTTCTTTATTGGCGCCGGCACCACAGCAATGTACCCAAGATTTTTACTTATTGATTTTATTTTACATCATATTTGAATTTTATTGAAATTTTTGGAAGTAGTTTTGGGGGAATATCGTGGTCCAGAAATGTGGTATGTAACAGAACGTTGGTGGTTCTTTCCTTATATACGACTTCAAATCGACGAAAATCAAATTGTTTGTACATATCTTGAGTGTATATAACGGTATAGTGCTATGATGAAATCTTAAGCTAGTCTTGGGATCAATTAAATAAGCAGAATACGTTCTATACTCCTTCTGATGAACTCTACCATTTACCATTGATAGATTAAGGTACTTACTTTAATTTTAAAATATATTTTATAAAAACGGTATTAATTCCGACAAAATACGATGCCAGATATTTTATTTGTAAAGCTTCCTAAATCTTTAGCATTCCCTTGTCTTGTAGAAACATGCTCCATGTTGTTATTTTACTTTTACAAACCTAGTAGCTGGTTACACGTTCATTTATTCTGGATAAGTTCTATCTTCTATTGAAGACTGCTTTGAATATTACATACCTATTCCCAATACATATAATAACCAAAAATACAAAGGACATAGTCCTACTTAAGACCAAAAAAATGTCTTTCTGAGCCCCAAAATTGCTCATTCCAGAGATATAAAAGAATTCCTCCCTAAAGGCACAAAGGCCGCACACCGTCAGGTACTAAAAGGTAATAATTCAATGAGAACCTACACTTATTCTTTCTATGACCTAAAACGATCCCAGCATTGCAGCTCATGGCTTGGAATCAGCTGCAATGCGCAACATTCAAACTAGACCGACACTACCTAACACTACAAATGTCGTTCACCTGCACTCTTACACTAACCCATACACCTATTTAATATCTGTCAAAATTATAATCGCCATTTTTTATCTCGACATTTTCAACACAAAAAATTAATACACCTATTACAAACACACGCAAAAAAAAGTCTACACGATCAACGTCCTGCCTAAATCAACAATCATTATTTTGCCATTTTACGATACAAATGAAGCAATAGAATCGATGAAAAGACAATTTAGGAATCGAATTAACACGCAGAAATGTCACATTTGGCGCGTAAACGTCAAACGTCAGACGGCCATCTTGCGCGAGCTTATTGGCGCGCCGAGTAGGGTTGTTTGTGCGACGAACGCGCGGATGTACGCCCGTCTCGCTCACACTCCGTTACATAATACGGAAATGGGTGAGCAGTGTTAAGTTTTGTGGCGAGTTCCGCATGCGGGCACTGTCGGGGGGTAGTTATTGATTTTTCAAGAGTTTGCGGCAGTCGCCTAACACGCCGGTGCCCAGCGCGAAAAACACATCCGAAACGCGCTCGCGTTTTTATCAAAAAACACAGTTATTTGTTGTAATTTCAAATTTTAAACTCAAACAATTCGCTTTCCGTAACATTCGTTCTGTAATCTGTTCACTGTGTGGAGATTTTTGTGCTGGAAAACTCATTTCGTAAGTGTTGAAGGCATTTGTCACTTTTTTTATTGGTAGGCACCATTTTAATCACGTTTATGTGTCGTCTAAGGCTTTTTTATTGCGTTCGCTGTGGTTTTTTGTCTGTTTTGACAATTTAGTGTATTTGTCGCATGTTGTGTTATGTTAATTGCCATCAGCTGTTAGGCACGCCCGTGCAGTTAATTACCCGTCAGTAAGTAGAAAAATATTTGCCGACAGCGTTCAGTACGTGATGTCAAAAAAAGCGAAAATCATATAAAATTGACTCACCAATTTATCTAACGCGAAGGCAGGCTTAATCCTATTCCTAACCACAGTGTGATGCACATTCATTTTTATTTATTTTTAATTCTAATGGCACGTTCAAATCACTCCAGCGTCAGTCGTCCACTGATTTAATCTCAATGATGCATATACATTGCCTGTTGTATAGCAAACGGGATATTCTGAAGCGAATCAATAGTGGTAATGTATGGGGAGCATGGGGCAGATCTTAGTGAGGCGGAGATGTGTAGTGTGACGTCACAGATCGTTAGTGTCACCATGATGACGTCAGAGTCCTTGCCGTCCTCGGGCACAGTGTAAAACTCATTAGTTTTAATACTCTACTAAGGCTGGATTAATCGCAGTAGGAATATTAATGGTCCCCATCCACATAGTGTTTATGGGTAGTGACATCATCATACTGGCTATTGATCCGTCGCTGGTATGGAGTAGGACTGTGAAGCTTGACTGCTCTTAGAGGTAAGGCTTTACATTTACTTTTGATACCTATACTGCCTATCCATCTTTGAATGGGAACAGCACTCATGAACTTCACCATCCATGAAATCACATCACCATTTGATTAGAGAACCTCCTCTTCAAAAAACTTCCACCTTTAACCTTCACTTTACTCTTATTTGAGCTGGAGTTCCACATTTAGAAGATCATAAATGCATTCAGAAATCTCACAGCTGATTGTCAAAATTTCTTTGAAGCAAAACGCTCTACTACTGTGTCGTACCTCAAAACATAAAAAATTGGCACCTTATCAAATCATTTAAAATTCAATATTTTTCTTTTTTGTTTTTTTTAAAGGACAACATTTCTTCTTTTATCCAAGTCTTACCTACAATTTACCTGTCTTATAGTATAGTATCAGTTCGAATCATAAACCCCTTATTTTAAAGCCACACTATCTATAATATCCTATGAAAACCCATAGTCCCTTTTAAGTCCCTGATAGCTGAAGAAAATCTCTGCAGGGTATACAATTTTTGTACTGAAAATAGTAATTTTATAGTTAAAATATTTCACGTTTGCCTACATAACGGTTATTGCAGTGGATACTTAGGTAACTCTTGGCAAATACCCAATAGCACGATAGAGTTCATTCACCTCTCACAGTTTATGACCTTGAAACGTCATTAAGTTTAGTTTTCGTATTTAACTGTACTTTAAATTTATGCAACGATTGACTACAAACATATTTTGTTTTTCAGTAAATAATTATATCACAATTTTTTTTGTAAAGCTTTCCCCTCTTGATTATTTTTTCCGATTTCAGCCATTTCTATATTTTATATTTTAAGTTAATTTTTCATTAAATTACAACTATTTTTTTATGACTTAAGATTACCAATAAAAAAATGTACATTCGATTATTGTCACGTTGTCCATTAACCTATTAAAGTTTCAAAAGTAGAGAAAAATAACTGCAAATAAAATCGCCCTTTTCTTACATTCCATATTATTATTGTTTATACATTTAGCAAATTAATCGTTATTTCAATGGACTCACTACTAAACACCTTATTTTTCAGCCCCAAGCCCAAGAATCTAGGCACAAAATAAATATTCTTACAAAATCTTCATCTCTTATCTTCACTTTCATTAATATCCATTAAAGTCTTTAAGCTATTAAGTAATTACGTAAAATTGAACTGTAGGTACAATTTCAAGGTGTACCTAAGTTCCAGCCTACATTCTTCAAGGTCGGTAATAAAGGTCTCATTTCAAGGAGAAATTACTTGTAGGGTTTTTATTACGCACCTATTTTGTGTGACCTTCGATTCGTTGTAATATTAACCTTATTTTATACATATATGTACATACATATGTACATTAAACAATGCCTTTTTCCATAAGGGAAGGCAGAAACCAAAGAACTTCCTTTGCTTCATTTACATAATTTTTCATTTTTTTACATAATTTCAAACAATAAAAAATTTAACGATATTCACTTATCTTTGACGGTTCTTTTTGTTTTAGCGGATTCTCTATATGGCTTCCTAGCCCCAGGTTCTGAGTACATTTAGCGGTAGTTTATCTATTCAATAGCGTTTTATCTATATGAGTTTAAACGCTATTGAATAGATAAACTACCGCTAAATGTAACTCAGAAACAATGGGTAAGAATACCATTCTGAATTGCGAATCTTGAATATATTTTATACAACTCTGCCTACACTTTGAATATAACACGTGTAATATTATCATGATGATAATAGGCAATAATTATTTTACAAAGAGGGTGGAACATCCCCTGGGACCAGAAATATAAGGGTGTAAATGTCGCGGGTAGTAACCGTTTCTATTACATTTGAGACCCTTCGTTTTGTATTTCTATAAGTGTCTTGGTAAGACGTTATTTTTGTTTATTTTAAGGTTACCTTCTGCCTTCAGCCTTCCTGTGAGTATGGCTAGAACAACTTCCCGTGTCTGGAAACATAAGAACAAGTTTTACCAGAATATCATCAATAATAATAATATTTATTTTATTTAATGTTATGGCGAAATGTGTACCGCTCCTATAATTGTTTTTAATATCTTTGTTATTACTACATTTCTGGCAAATAAATGATTATGGTTATGATCAATTATCATCATCAGCCTAACCTTTCTTCCCACTATGTTGGAGTCGGCTTCCAGTCTTACCATACCAGATGCAGCTAAATACCAGTATTTTATATGGAGCGATTGCCTATCAGATCTCCACAAACCAGTTACCTGGGTCATAACAAGATACTTCTCGATAAAACTGATTACCAGAATCTCAATAATATAAGATGGTATTCTTTAAAGAAAGTAAGCTATGTTAATCATGGGTAAATGTTATTTTCTAATATGTAAGATTTTTTATAACAACCATGGTTGTTCTCTAGTCGAAATTTTCCTGTAACAAACAAACTTAATTAAAGTCCTAGAAGAATACGCTTTAAATTTTCTTTTTATATTGTACTAGCTGACCCGTGCAACTTCGCTTGCATCACTCAAGATAATCATAATTTTCCCCGTTTTTGTAACATTTTTCACTGTTACTCTGCTCCTATTAGTCGTAGCGTGATGATATATAGCCTATAGCCTTCCTCGATAAATGGGCTATCTAACACTGAAGAATTTTTCAAATTGGACCAGTAGTTCCCGAGATTAGCGCGTTCAAACAAACAAACAAACTCTTCAGCTTTATAATATTAAAGCTTTATAATATTAATATAGATCAGTAATTACGGAGCTTATTTCTACATCCAAACATTAATAGCTTATCCCTGCGATCTTGCTAGCTTTGAAATATTTCCTGTGGTAAATGGTACATTTTGTCTCCACAATATTCATCAAAATTTGTTCAGTAGTATTAGCGTGATTTAATAACAAATCATTCAAACATTTTCATTTAAGAGGTGGATTTGAAATACATAATATGTTTAAATGCAGTTTTTTATCAAGGTTCAAAGAACTTTTTCCCCATTTGCGTGTATTTTCCCAACATATTTCGACCAGGAATGCCTGGCTAACTACCCTTAAACACGTCGTATAATTGGACGGCTCAAATATTAGCCACATTCAGGACATTTCAGCACGTTTCCTTGTACAATTAGAGTATTAATGTTTAAACAAATATTATTTAGGTAGGATCTTATGGCTGAGTTGGATGGCCTGAAATCTTGCTGCTTCTTTTTGTATGCTTAAGAAGATGTGAGTATAAAATTTTGGCTTTTATTTGTAAATATTTTGTTTTTTTTATCTATTTAGCAGTTACAATATTGTCTTTCTTTGCAGAATTTTTTATTGGTCTTTTAAGTGTCTCACTGCTAAGAATTGGCCTTCTATTCCTGCTTCTAAATATCTCTGTTCTTTAATATTTTTTGCCAAGATGGACTTGCTAATAGAGCCAGATCTTTAAGTCAACAATTGGTATTCATACTTCGTAGAAAAATTATATACCTGCTTTCATGGTAGGTAGATGTCAAAATTTTAGATATACTTGCTCCTATAAACAAGTGAAAAGAAAATTAAGAGTAATAGTGGCTTATGTGAAAACTATGTACAATTTTACGATTTCCCAGAAATGATAAACCTTACATTCTGTTTTAAGCATAAATATAACATGAAAAGCTTTCTAGTAATATAACTACAATATCCTGTTTCGTATAACACATGGAAAAATCTTCAAAGCAAAGCCAAATAAATGTTTACCGGAGTATAAGTTTACAGAACATTAACTTCTATCAGAAACCTATATATTCCCCTTTTCATCGTTTTTGCTATAATTTAGAGACCGATATTTTTGTATCGGAAAGGACGTTAAAAATCCACAAATTGAAAACTTGTAACAATTTACTTTGCGGCATAATTCTTATGTACGGGATACGAATCTATCCTATGCATCATCACTAACATCGACATCCTACCTAAAGTTATTGTAAAAAAAATCATTACACATCAGACTACAACATTGTATCGCCTTGGAACAAGAGTTAGTCGTTTATAATTTAAAAAAATAGTCCGTGTGGAATACGCTAGGGGCGCTGACAACTTTCTCAATATCACCAATACTGACTACCATAAATCAGTGGTTCCCAACCAGTGGTCCGTGGAAGTCAAAATAAGGTCCGCGAATGATTTTAAAATTTATAATTTTCAGGATGATTATTACACTATAGTTTTAATATACTAACATAGTGGTCCCTGCTAACAAGAATACTATAAAAGTGGTCCCGGACTAAGAAAAGGTTGGAAACCTCTGACCATAAATGCATAAATGTTATAGTTTTAGTCTGTGCTGTCACGAGTCTGAAACTCACAACTTCTTCAAATGAACTAACTCATTCCTTCAAATCATTGAGTAGCACTTAGTCACTAACTTCAGTACTTCAATTGTCTACCACTATCGACTACCGACAACCGAACAGTCATCGAGAAATTTTGTATGAAAATCTGATCAGCGCCTCTGACGGGCGTCGTAGGAAATATTTTGGCAGTACATTCGAAATGTCAAAATTTCGATGGATAGCCGGTTGTCGGTAGTCGATAGTAGTAGAGAATTGAGCCACTGTTGCCAAGTGATTATACATATAGTTATACAATTAACGGTTGTACGGCTCCGAGGCGAGACGTGGTAGTTAATTAGGAGTGTACACGATATGTAGATCGTTGTTATGCTGGACTGATAGTGCTGTGGAGAGGAGAAAGTAAATACTATATTTAAAAGTACAGCAGAAATACGTTGGTAACCTAGGAGAGGGTTTTATATGCATAGACGGAGAACTATGGTTAAACTTTGGACTTTAAAAGATTTTTCTTTTGCTTTATATTCGTTCAACTTTAAAATAATCGCTGAAAAGTGATTATTAGAGGATAAAATGTATGTACATGTGGATTGGTCGAATAAAATTTGTCAATCCAGCAAATACATATCTAAAAGATCTGAAAGTAAAATATTGATGTCTAAAGTAAGCTAATGATATAAAGTAGTTAGTTTTCTATCATTAATTTACAGAAAATACTATTACAATAGTTCATTACTATTTCACATTAGATTTTACACTTGAAAACCTAACAAAATCAACTGCTTCTTTAAATAGAAGGCAATATTATACAAACACGTTTAGTTAGTCTATCCTTACAACTTCTAGACTCAAATCTTAAGCCAGTCTAAGCCGTGATAGGTCAACGGTATTCAGATTATCAATGCTCCACTTAAACAGGTCAATGACCTCATTGATCTTATTCAATAAAAAACTGTAAACATAATAGCTTAGACATTGTTGTCGCAAAAACTGGACTTGTGATGCTTTTTGTATTTATTTCTTTTGTTATGCCTGATTGTGCAGAAAGACAGGAAAATGTTTTAGACTAAATAGATAGATATTTCAGACTATGACTCTATGAAAAATCATATTTTATTATTGTTTATTTATTTTTTATTTCGATTTAACAATTACATATTTTGAAATCATATATTCGCAAAATCGCGCCCTAATCCCATTTGTCTTTAACAAACTTAAAAAATACTCATCTCCTTAAAAATCATAGAAAACTAAAAATACAGTACCTACAATTATATCAATTGTTTATTTGAATATCAGAAAATTAAAATAGCTTTAAGTCTTTTTTCTATTTTATTTTAAACCCATTACTGTCCCACTGCAGGGCAAGGTCTCTTCCCAAACGAGGGGGAGGTTAGGCGTTGAGGCCACCACGCTGGCCAGTAAGTTGTCGATAGATAATTGTAACTAATTTCAAAAAATAAAATGCTGATAAAAAAATTGCGTCGAATTATCATTAAAGAATATTTTTAAAACACTTGATTCTAAAGAAAATAATTGTTTTTCAATCCTTATCATTAATTTTATCAGCTTAGTTAGCCACTTATCAAAAACTTCGGACATAGATCGTTTTAGAAATATCTCAAGACCTTTAAACAACATCGCATCTTCACAATTCTTCTCCAGGCTACAATCGACAGTGGCCTGCAATTTGGCTTGGCTCCACAAAAACTAACACGTTCCCCAACTGTATCGATAAGATCTCGGACTTAAATGTAATGGACTCATAGCAGTTATGGCTTATAGCTTTATCATGATATTGAAGGTGATTTTAAGAGCCATTAGCAGTTATTTGGCTGTATGGTTCTTACGCTTGTTAGTGTTAAAGGTTAGTGTATTTTTAGGGTTATTTTTTGTTCAGTGTTTTAGATTTTGCCTCTAAAGGCTTTTGGTTATAAATGATTGCAAATAAAGTAGCTCTGTGGCTTTTTCTGACGAAAAAAAAATCTGTATGCCACATAAGTGTGTGAAAAAGGATTGTAATTCTAAGAATTATAGAGAACTATATGTACGTAACTTTTCATAGACAAGTCAGTACTGAAAAACAAATCTAATACCTATGTTATTACTACATTTATTGTAACTACTTACTAATGTCTTTCTTATATAAAAACAAATCCTAAACCCGGCACCTGAGTTTGAATCTTTAAAGTGCATAGCATCTTTGACCAGCCTATAACTAACACAGACTTCACGCAGTCAAACTACTACACTATCATCAGCATATTAATTCACCCATCCAAAACCAAACCTCACCCAACATTCCTTACTTACCTAAAACTTAATAAACAAGTACCTAAATTAATACACTTATCACATACTACCTAAGCTTCCATACATTATCGATTTAACTTGAAACTTGAAACTTAGCTAGCAGATTATCAACTAGATGTTAGTACTTGACACTTTATGCGTCGCAATTTAGGTTAATTGATATTAAATTTTGACGCTATTATTGCGCAGCTCGTATTGGAATAGTGTGTGTCTGTTTGTGTTGTGTGTGTATGTCGTTGTTTGTTATTTGCCGGTTGTTTATACCTCCAACCGCGGCACAGTGACTGTCCTAATTATAATCTTTGTACCAAGTTGTCGAGTAAGTTAGTCCCCAACCCGCAATTGGCCAGCGTAGTGGACTCGAGGCCTAACCCCTCCCTCATTACGGGAGGAGACCCTTGCCCAGCAGTGGGACATTGATGGGTTAAATTTATTATATGAAGTTGTCGAACTTTAGCACCATTATTATTATAACATCATATGCTACAATCCAAGACCTAAAACTTAAGCAATCCACTCCACAGTTAATCAACTATAATCCTACAACTTAGAAGACAGCCTTGAGTGCAAGGGTAGCGGTTGGCCGCCGTTGGTGACTCATGCAGTTGAAATAACACAGGATTGTTAATTTTAATCCAGATAAATCGTGCATGCTTCCCTCTACGAAGTTGTCAAACTATAGTACCAATATAATTACAACATCAAGTAATAACACTTAACTATGCTACAATCCAAGACCTAAAACTGAAGCTATCCCAGCAGTTAATCAACTACTAAATCTGGTTACTTAACAAAACATAAGGGGAAAGTTAGCCCATAACGAACACATAACTGACACATAACGAACACATAAAAGATAAGGAAGTTGTGTTGTTATCACATTGTTATAAAAGTTTTATACTTATGATAATATGTTGATACTTTTGCTAAGGAATTTTACAGTTTTGGTGAGGTAAAAGTTGTAGTATTTACCTTTTGAATATACAAACTATTCTAATACATACGCAAAAGTTTGTATGTTTGTTTGATACTCTTTCACGAAGAAACTACTTGACGGAGTTTAATAAAATTTGGTATAAGTACTGATAGCTTATAACCAGGATTAACAGATAAGATCCAGTTTACCCAAGGATTTATTTACACGCGAATGAAGTCGCGGGCAGGACCTAGTAATATACATATTGAGCAGATATATATTATTCATATAAGAGTATTCACAATTATAACCTATTAAAAATTGAAACATAGGCAATCAAAGCGTTGGTTAAAGGATCAATTTTATTTTTCAGAATAAGATATTGAAAATCTAATTTCAGATACTATAAAACTCTAGCAGAATAACAGAACCAACAAATTAACAAAATTGAAATGCTGTCCACATGCGATCAAGTTAAAAATTTAAATAAAAATCTTAAATAAACCTTACATGAAGTCATGGCGAGACGAACTGGCGTTTCGCCAACATTTTAAAAGAATTTTTTCAGCAAAAATTTCCTTCGTCGTCCTTTGATAGTTAGACGTTACTTGACACTAGAGGGCTCTGTGCTTAGCTTCAAACATGTCTGAAGATCGTTATCGTTGCCAGCTTCTCATGGTATATTAGTTTAGATTTTAGGAAATATTTTTGGAGAATTTTGAGCTAGTGCAGTCGTTTCTCCGGGTGTAGGTATTAGTTTTGTTTAAGTTATGGGACTCTGCAATAAAGAGCAATTAAAAAATATATATTGATATGAATAATATTGTTTGTTATTGACAAGTATATCTGCGTAAGCTTTTATTGTAGCTGCTATTTCTGTAACTGTAGCCGAGTACCTATCTAGAAATTTAAAGAGTAATCAGCGCCCCTATTTTGTTGCGTAGGAACTATATTTTGTCTCAATTAATTTAAATTATAATCCCCAACCCGCTGTAGACCAGCGTAGTGGACTCAAAGCCTAACCCCTCCCTTGTTTGGGAGGAGACCCTTACCTTGCAGTGCGGCAGTAATGCGTTTTATAAAGAAAATACGTTCCCTTCTCAATATTACTTGTCCTTTATAATAACAAGTACCTCCTGTTACTTCCAGCAGCGGATGCCCCATCAGCCCTTGAAGTCCAGGGCGTGAACCAGTGCCCGAGCTGTCAGCGGCCCAGAGGCGAGCCCAGATGATCGGATCATTCTGGAATCTGTGCCGAGCGTGCCCTTCCATGCCCGTCGATAAGGTAAGCATAGGATTAATAGGACCTATTTATGATGGGTGGTCTGAAATGGAGTGATTTCGCGCTTTGATAACTACTGCTACTGCGGTAAAATAAAATAAAAACTTAAAAGAAGAACCTTTCTGCAACTCGTCTACCTAATCATATCTAGCTCTACATAGAATGTCATAAAAAGCAAAAACATAAAATATACATATTTCGTAACGTTTCGTATAGGATAGTTGGGACGCTGAAATGCAAAAAAATACACAATAAAACAGCAAAATATGTTTCATTAATTTCCATTTAAGAGTCTAGACTTCCTCTGACAGTTATTAAACCCTAGCAGTTTCGAAAGCGTTTCCAAAAATCTATTTTCGTATCAAATATATGATTTTTTTTTTTATTAAAAAACATACAACTTCAATCTATTTGAACCAATTATTGTAAAACGCGGTAATATTCTTCCCTTACTCTGCTTACCCTAAAACCAATAACAAACACCACAACAGCACACCAAAGTCCCAAAAGTCCCTAAGTTGATAAGATTGTAACAGTAGTTAGCGGCGTGAACCCAATTAACGTTGAACTATGATCATTTGTCTGTACACCGCAGATTGTTGCTAACTATCTGCTTTCACTAACTTCGACAACTAAGCTTTTAAGCGAAATAAATCACTGACTACGTTATAGTATAGTAGTTTTTGTGTGACTTTGTATGTTTGTTTTTTGTTTGTAGGAAAAAAATATGACGATTTCAAATACTTATTAAAACTTATGAAATAAAGCATATTTGACTTTGACTTTGAATACACGTTAATAAAAAACTGGCCAAGTGCGAGTCGGACTCGCGCACGAAGGATTTCATACTATCATTTATAATGATGATGATGATAGCACCACGGCATCCAAATTTATCTGCAAATTCGTCAAGTAAAACATAATCTGCATGGCAAATTAATATATTAATGTAAAAACACATAATACTGTTTTTCAGAGTAACCAGAGATTAAGACTATCAAAACGCAAAAATCTAACGTCATGAAAAACATTTTCTATCCATTCAAGGCTTTACAGGCTCGCTACAGCTGCATTTCACAAAGCCTATTCATTTCAAAGCTAATAATTTATTCAGCTCTACATAAAGTGCAGGTTTTATACCATGATTTCTCCTGAGATCGGTGCCTCGGTATAATTTTATTAAAGCTATATTGATCGAGCCGAAATGCGGCTAATTTTTTATGACGTTGTATGGCTTCTGGCGAGACTTAGTTTAGGTTTAGTCTACAGTTTATCTTGTTATCGCAGTTTTGTAATAGTTGTTGCTAGGCCTCTTATTTATTATATAATATTCGTTGTTGATAGATACCGTGTCATAACCCAGGTAACTTGTGGGTAGGTTGTGGAGGTCAGATAGGCAGTCGCTCGGTTGCTAGGTTCTTTTTATATACTCAGGGTCCTCTGATTCCAAACTAAGCAGTGCAAGTGCTATAGTAACCAG
This sequence comes from Anticarsia gemmatalis, assembly GCF_050436995.1. Lineage (NCBI taxonomy): Eukaryota > Metazoa > Arthropoda > Insecta > Lepidoptera > Erebidae > Anticarsia > Anticarsia gemmatalis. The sequence continues at coordinate 1,402,200 of NC_134769.1, forward strand.
ATAGCTGACGAACAAACTTAAATACTTATACAGATAATTTTACAACTAGGTTTAGAACCGAATACTCGTGCTAATCACAAAAATCCTGGATGGGATTCGAACCCACTTCACGCGGCGCCACATTTCTTGCGGCCGGTGACCACGTTGACCAAGGCGTATTTTTTTCTTTACTCTTTTCTGTCCCACTGCGGGCAAGGCTCCCGAACGTCGGAAGGCTCACCATGCTGGCCAAGTGCGGGCTTAGGATCTTGCATACCATCAAGAAATGTATTTAAACGTAATTTATTTTGACATACACATTTTCTTATATTCAAAACAATTCTTAGAAGATCACATCAAGTTATATCGTGGTGTCACCGTATGGTGGACATTTTCTTATTGCGCCAGTCGGGCAGTCATTACGTTGAAATGACTGCATAGCAATCAATAGTACGATTACGAACTTTCGATACGATCAGGTCAGCTTCTTGTTGAATGATTGCTTCTATTTTCCATAAAAATAACTCTTTTCTTAATATACTGTACAGGCATTAATGACTGATTTTTCATACTTTTTTTGTAACGCACAGATTATTTACAAATACTTGAGTGTTTGTCACGTCATCTACGCGGAAACAGCTAAGCTGAATAAAAATAAAATTTGTCAGAATGATAATTATCGCAAGAAAGAATAAAAGCAATGCTGATTGTAAAAAGGTATGGGCAAAATTTATGTCTTTTCGACAAAAAATAAACTCTGGCGGTGGCATATTTTGCATTAAATTGCACAAACCGAAAACCTGCTTTTATTTAAGTCGATCAAAAATGTTTAAATGCGTTTATTCCTGTATAATATTAGATTTCCAACAAACTCCCTGGCTGTAGCACTTGCAGTAGGTAGTATTACTATTGAGTTATTCATAGCACTGAATAAATACAGCTACGTTCACTCTATGTATTAGTAACAAGCTTTTAACCGCAGCATCCGTTGCAGTAACGATTAGTTTCATGAGTTTACCTTCCGCGTTCAAAACATATCAAATTGACTTCACAACTTTATAGTTTGATAGTTTTACTAGTAATTTTGTAATGAGTTAGGTAGCTAGTTAACTTACTTCTTCTCTCTTATAGGTGCAATAAAACTGTGCTATTAACTGCACTTACGATTACTTCAGACTGCATCCATTGTGCAGTGGTTTAGGTCGCCACGCTGCTACCATTGCGTCGGGCGGTCGTGGTTTCGATTCCCACACGGGACAATTATTTGTGCGATCTACAAATAATTGTTTCGGGTTTAGAGTCGGGTTTCGAGTTTCAAGAGCAATTATATAGAACGGGAGTTGTCTCAAAAAAAAGGAACAATACATTCGTTTATATTGTAGTAGTTGATTCGTTTATCGACAAGATACATCTGCGAGACATAGATCAATATACAACCAGTTTATAATAAAATAAGAGTTTTAATAAAAGATTTTAATCTTTGAACTTCTAAAGAGATGTTTTATGTGATACTACTACAAATATCTGACTAAACATTCAATTCAGAAACGCTGGTCAAAAACCGCATTTCTAAATTAACAAGAGCTAGATTAGTTGCTATTTCTTTGTATTTCCATTATTTTCCCATCAAATTTCCCAACAGCAGATAAGGACAGTCTTCGTCATCTCAAAGATGTAGTTTACGTTAAAAATTGCCGAACTCGTCCGTTCATCTTGGCTGGAGGCCAATACGTCTAGCCGCTGCAATTACATTAGACTTATTCCATGTAAGGACTATGGTATTTACTTTAAAGTAGTGTGTTTATTATATGACGAGATGTATAGATGTGAATGAATTAGAACTTTGTGGCGATTGTAGCATGCAGTTGCTTTGGTCTTTGCTTACTTCCTAAAAAGGCGTGACTGATGATGTGTTTTCAGTTATGATACATGAGTATGACTACATGACCATTAGAAACGTTACTAAGAGATGCTCAGTTGGAGCTTTTTATGCTTAATTTTCATAGAATTAAACAAAAAATCTTGCAATGTTGGTATATTATTTCAACTTCCTCCTATGAATAGATATTTTACAAACGTAATGCTTGGGTACAAAAATTAAGGAATTGTGTGAAAAACCTCTATTTACTTCGTAACTTTCATTCAAAAAAAGCCTTTCTGAAATGTATTAGTCTTATTATATTTTAAAAGCAATACTGTTCGTCTATTTTAACAACTGTTGCAAGCAAAATTTCAAACAGAAGCCTAACCATCTTTAAACGGCGAAAAAACAACTTCCATTCGTACAAATGAAGTGTACACCAGTAAAACAAACAGTGTGATATAACAGTAATTATCTGTACTTCATCGTAACAACGGCTGCTTTGTTAGCCAGTGTTTCTCAATATTAAACTGTCTCGTCCCCGGGAGATCAGTTGGCAGGGTCACTGTTGCAATGTCGTTTATATGCAGTCGCTGTGTAACGGGTAGTTTGGGTTTTTTTATTTGAATAATGAAGAAGGTCTGTTTAATTTTTTTTTTGGTATGATGTTGCTGGAATTGGTGCTGTAGCGTATTTGCTTTTGTTTTATTATTTTTCTGTGTTGGACACACTTATAGAAGATTTGGATGGAAGGTTTACCTACATTGACATTGTAGTTTTTAACTTTAAATAAAGTGATAGTTTTGCTTGTGTTGGTATTATGTTGGTGAAATTGGTACTGCAGGGTATTTAATATTGTCTTTCTTTGTGTTTGGCTTACTTACGATTTACGAAAAATTTGCTACATTTACGGTACTAGTTGGAAAAGAGGAAGCAAGGACTTTGCCGTACAGTGTGATGGTACTTGTCGAAAATAATAATAATTTGCGTTTAGATATTAAAATCCTATATATGCCTGCAGATAATCGTGCACAGAGACACATACATACTATACTTATATTACTACGGTTAGTACTAATATTATGTATTAAAAATAATACTGTCTCTCAGTCTTTTGCAACTGTCGCGAGACAAAAAGCCAGTGTTTCTCAATATTAAACTGTCTTGTCCCCGGGAGATCAGTTGGCAGGGTTAATACTGCAGTGTCATTTATATGCAGTCGTTGTGATATTTCACTGACATTGTAGTTTTATATTCAGTGGGTTGGTCGGGTATTTTACTTTAAAATAAGGAGAGAATTTTGCTTGTTTTTTGGCATTATGTTGATTAAACTGGTAGTGTGCTTGCTTGTTTTATTATTTTGGGAGTTGTCCTTACTTACGTAATACTGGTATTCAGCTGTCTCTAGTGAGACCGGAAGCCGACTCTAACATAGTTGGAAGAAAGGCTAAGCTGACATAAACTCACTTACGTAAAGCTGTCTACACATAGATTTACACAGTGATGAATGAAAGGAGAGAAGGGAGGTCTTGGCCCGGCAGTGGGACAGTATACTCCGAAAATAATTATTTATGTATTTAGATATTATAATTCTATATGTGTCTACAGTACTTAAGTGGTGCAGAGATGTTTGAAACCGCATAAAAAAAGGGTGGCTTAACTAGGATCACTAGGATGACATTTAATATTTATAATTTGTAAGGTTCATACATTTTAATAACAAACATTGTTTTTGTTATCACTTATTGGTTTTAGCTATCTACTGGCACTTAATTACAGAGATTTATACTTGACTTCTTTTTTATTATGAACCAGGTGGCAAAAAACATACGAATACACAAAATTTCCTTGGTTTCAGCAATGCAAGGTGTAATATTTTTCCACATAAAACATGCCTCCACACCTGTTCGGAAAAAAAAATAACATGCACATTACTTCCGCCATTACAATGACAGAGGAAGCCTCCTTTTCCCACCCCTACTAACATCCCTCATATATTTATTATTTGTTCAGAAAACAATCATTTTACTGCAAATTAGCCAATCGTTTCATTGTAATAAAACTGCCATAAATTTTATGAATTCTGCGAAAATACAAAACAAATATGAAAGAGAGGTTTCAAGTATTTGTCTAGAAAAGTACTTCAAAATTTCGTTTCCTTTGCAAACTTTTTGAGATTTGGTCAAGAGACAAACTTATCGGTAGCTAAAAGTTATGAGTAGAGGCTAAGATATCATTCCTTTTTTCGAGTCCGACTCTGAAAAAGAGTTTTTTACAAACTCTCAAAATATGTTCTTTTGCGGAAAGGTCATCAAATTAAAACGTCAGCATCAAATTAAAACTACACTTAAACATGGTTATTTTAGAATTTTGATTATAGTGATTTTACCGTAACAAAATGCAGAAGACTACAAGCAAACCAAGATTCAAGAAAATTTCAATAAAGTTCCTAATCATTTAAGTTTTAAAGAGTAGACCGCAATATGTCTAATTACAAACACTTTGTAGTAAAATATAATTTAGTATGTCTTATTTCATGTAAACGTTAATTTTCACCTAATTTCTGAATAAAATAAACATCATTAACACAGAACTTCAGTATTACGCGGAAATACCGTAAAGAACAAATAAAAACTAAATTAAACTCGTATAAATAGTTTTATTTCAATGAATTAGGTACACGTCAACGATAGACGTGAAATTACTTCTATTTTATGAACTTAATACTTTATTTTTTTGCGCATTTCCTTCAAATACCGCAATGTGACGACTTATAGTCCCACAACTTAGTAGAGAGCCTTGTATATACAAGATTCGCGGCTGGCTGAGATATAGAAAATTTTGAATTAACAATATTTTTGTTCTGGCTTATGCAGTTGACAGTGGCCCGTTTGATATAGCTACTTTATTTTGGAAATACACAGAATCATTCATCCTACTATTTATATAAATGTAGGGGCGGGCGTTTCAATGTTTGTTAGGATGGTGTATTTCTCATCCCCTTTACAAAAAAACTACTGAATGGATTTAATGGTTGATACACAGATAGTTTATAACCTACACAAGCCTACCTAACACATAGAATACTTTTTACCACGGCAAATCCTTTCACGCGGACAAAAGTCACGCTATAGGCACTTTCAACACAGGAGCCGGCAGAAACTAGTTATGATTATAGTATATTGTCCAATGGCTCTAGACTAAGTTGTTGGACTACAGCTGTATTGATTGTGGTAAAATTTTTGCTTTTAGTTTTGTTCTTTGAAATCACACGAAACTCACAATACAAATGTAGGCCTTTGTTTCGAGTAGTCAGTATTTTAGTTTTTTTCATATTAGTTATTTCGGAGTTAGAGTGCGAATGAGAGCAGCTTTTTTGATATACATAAGAGATGTTGATTAAAGTGACGTACATACAGTTTTTTTGACGCTAAAGACTCATTTTGACCAAAAGAAAACAGTTTTTTTTATATTCTTGTTCGAACGAGCCAATATTATGTTGTCTTAATTCGAAGTTGAATTTCTTTCATTTACAGAAAGTTATGTACCTTTAGCATCTTAGAGACTATTTTTCAAGCAGAATTAAATATTTTTTTTTTATATATTTATTATTATATTTTCATTAATCTTGTGACTAAAAACCTTCAGGGAGCGTATCATCTGTATGCGGACGACTTGCAACTCTACTCGCAAGGAACAGTGGATTCTATAGCCTCAGTTGTCGCCACGTTAAATAACGACCTCGAGCATGTCAAGTGTTGGTCGATGAAATTCGGCTTGGCTGTTAATCCTACCAAATGCCAGGCTATAGTTGTAGGAAGTATTCGTAGCATTAGTAGGTTAGATCATATGCAGGTACCACCAGTTGTATTTAATGGCTCTACCATAGAACTGACCCCTACCGTAAAAGATCTTGGCCTGTACTTGGACTCAACTTTAAGCTGGAGAGCCCAAGTTTCTAATGTTTGTAAAAGGGTTACTGGCATACTGAGGGCTCTTTATCGTCTTAAGAACTTTTTACCTTCTAGGACTAAAGCTATGCTTGTGCAGACCTTAATCTTCCCTCTGATCGACTATGGTGATGTGTGTTACTTTGACCTGAATGCAGATCTCCTCAACAAACTAGACCGTCTTCTTAACAACTGCATTCGATTCATCTTCAACCTCCGCAAGTATGATCATATATCTACTTATCGCTCCCAACTTAGGTGGCTGCCTATTCGTGAGCGTCGTCACTTACGTGCACTCACGACTCTCTTCTCTTTTCTCTCTTCTTCTACTCCCCCAGCCTACCTAACTCCCTACTTTCAATATCTGTGCGACAATCACAACCGTAACCTCCGTTCCTCAAACAATCTTCTTCTTCTATGTCCATCTCACACTTCTGGGTTTGTCAACTCTTCCTTTCCTGTCCAATCGGTTTTATTATGGAATGCGCTCCCTCTTGAAATCAGGATGTCCACTAACCGTCATACGTTTAAGATCAAAGTGCGGAATCTCTTGTTAAAACAAGTAGCAGAATCGTCACACTCGTCTTAGTTTTTATTTATGTATATTTATTATTCATAATGTATATATATTGTATAATTCAGTATATAGTTTATTTTATTATTTATTTATGTATATGGGTATATATATGTATTTAATATTTCTTATTTGTTAATCATTATGTCTGTATAAACCTATCTATATTTAAGTACACGTACATACATGACCTTATTTTTATTTATTGGTAAACCTGGTTCTTAACGTCCTTTATTTTTATTTTTTTAAACACCTACTTCTTTCAATCTCTGCATCACCCTAAGGTAGACTGGTAGATAATGCCTTTGGCATTAAGTCCGCCTATATACACATGTATATGAAGTTTAAAATAAATAAATAAATAAATAAATATCAGTGAAACCATGTTTTCAGTCAGGTATATAATAAGGGTCAATAAATAGCTCAAGCACTCCCAGGTAATTTATAACCGTCGCACAGGTCTAAATTACTTCCTGCGAATATAATATAATACCTTACCCTTTTACAACACATAATACCACAAAAACAATGACTTACCCATATAACTCACACAAATTCATCCTGACAGTTGCTCCGAATAAAGTATATCAATCCTAACTCAGAATGATTTTCTTTTTTGTCTGTAAGAGCTAAGGCTGTTTACAGATGAGGCTTACAACCGAAGGCAGAAACATCAAGCAATTTTCAATGACGATTATAAGTATATCTGTCGCTATTATACATGTCAAAGCGATAACGATAGCATGAAACTTAATAGTTGCTAAAAGTGGACGGACGCTCTAGTATTAGGTTGTGTAAAAAGTCTTTTCGCATTATAGTATGTATGAACTTGTAATAAAATCTCTGTGGCTTCACATCACAAATGAGTACACGGTTCATTAGGTTTCTTTCAATGAGCTCTCGAGGTACCCAAATATCGAGCTTTTTTGTGTAGAGAAAAGATTTTATTACAAGTTCATACATACTGTAATGCGAAAAAACTTTTTTCCCGACCTAATATTTAACGAGAACACGTAATAAGAGCTACTTTTACATCGCTATTACTTTTCTCTCTGATAAGTTATGACTGCTGCGCCGTTCCAATCCAGGGTTGTACCATAAATTGACTTCTGAGGTTTTCTGGCAAGAAATGCTTAAAGAATTGTCCAGAGTTATGAAATTGAGATTGTACGTGCCTCGGTGAGCATGTAAAGCCGTCGGTCCTGCGCTTGACTTGTCACCAGTGGTGTCGGTTGTCCGTCCTATAGGGCTATAACAGTGCTACACAATTTTCAAGACCCAAGAAGAAAATGGCTGCCGAAGCAAAATATTGACTAGGAGTAACAGTATTATTTCCTTAATTTAAGGAGCTTATTTCACAGTGTTCTTAAAGCAACATTCTGTGAATCTCATATGTCGTCGTTAGCATGCACTTTCAACCAATTTCGTTCAGTCGACCGAAGACTGTTCTCGCTCAAAGGCCTTTGTCTCGGTTCAACGACTGTTACCTTAACTAGCAATATCCGAGATCTTTCTCATGTTATGAAACACAAAGACAGTTAGGTCCTTTTGTATGTCTCTCTATGTGTCTTAGTCCGATGATAGGCTAGTCCCTCTTATATTACAGAACGAGATTTGTATCTATATCTATACGTAACCTATTATACTCGAAGGTGCTGGCAGAGCTGCATTAAGACAGTCTCAGAAGGCAAGCTTTGCTATTTAACAGACCATTTCCAAACTCCAGTAATACATACATACATGAAATCACGCCTTCTTCTTAAAGGGGTATTTAATAAGTTAAATTAGAAAATAGCACATTGCACGACCCGGGAATAGACCCGAGACCGTGATTGGATGCACTACCGCCCAGACCTCTGTGGCAGTCATACCTACGAATAAATAATTTAAAAATTATTTCGAATCTGACATATGGATTGGTGCAAATGATGTTGATTTGCCCCTAAATTCTGAGTAACGCATGAAAAAAGCCGTAGATAATTTGATACGGCCTGAAAATACGCCTAATCAGTAAACAGCCTTAAGCGAAGATAAGAAACACGATACTCTGACGAAGGCTGAAACATAAACTGAAATAATGATAAGGAAGAGCTTTTGTCCAAAAAATTGTATAACAAAAAAGGATTTTTACGCATAATTTGTGTTACAGATCTTGTAAAAAGATTTGTTTATAGAATAATAACTCGATATTTTTTTGTAGAATGTGTTTTTTTATAAAGATTTCATTTAAAAGTTTATTCAAATACTTTATTACTATTCCATAGTGTGCTTTATGATACAAATAGTGATGCCTGGGCTCAGGGTATCTCCTTGGGGGTAGAATTGATCAAAATCCTGCCACATTTCATGTGCATTTCATTCCACCTGCATGCCAAATTTCAGGCCGATCCGTCCAGTGGTTTGGGCTGTGCGTTGATAGATCACTGTGTCAATCAGTCATCTTTGAGTTTGACCACTGAAATAATGTCATGTATTTCAACTACATAATCCCATATTTAAACTGGCCTCTTTTTAATAAAAACCTAACCCGAGCATTATGAAAAATGACGTCAATCAAGCCATGACCTCGAGGGGTATTTCAATTAAACTAAACAAAGAAACTTCCCTATTGTTGAGGACCGCTGGACGGTGTAGGAAAATATTGCTTTTTATACATTGTGTTAGAATATTGCAGGCTTTTGATTATTAGTATGATGAAGGGTTAAAGCCGTTAAGTCGTATTATTATTTATTGAGACATTTACGAACTAACTACAAATGTTAATGTAGGAGGTGCAGTGGTTAAGGCAGTTGGGGTTCGATTCCTACAAGGAAATGATATCCTCTTTTTTTAGTAAACTCCCGTACTATGAATTGCGCACTATTGTGTCGTGGGGACTTTTACCAACATACAAGTAACGGACACAAAGTACAACCAGACCCGAAACAATGATTTGTGGATCGCAAAAATAATTGTTTCGTGTGGGAATCGAACTCACGACCCGACTCAATTCTAGCGACGTGGCGGCCTTAACCACAGCACCACGGATGTTATTATGATTCTTATAGTCTCTACTGTGAAGGAATTTTCTTACAAAAAACAATACAATACTTTTAGTTAAGGATTTAAAAGAGAAACTAAATGCAAACAGCTTTTGTTCCCATTTCCTTTAAAACCCTTCTACAACAATTCTTCAGTAAAAACCTAGTTCTCAAGAAACCCTTCAAACAATGCAAATAAACTATTTGTATTCTTGCAAGAAAACGCTTGGAGAGCAAGAAAACTTACAGCATTGTGACGTCATAGGCTGCCAGTAATGTTCTATTGTCAAGTCAAGAGATAAAAACAATGAGACGCCATTATTTGCAACTGTAGGCAATATTTTCTTTTACGAAGACTTATTTTATATCTTTTTCTGAGGTTATAATGTAACAGTTTATTGGGCTGGACTGTTATTTGATTTGTCACATGACTATTTGTTTTTATTGGACAAGACACTGATATTTTTTCGTTATTACTTATTTTAGAAAATGTCTTTAAATTTGATTGGACTGTGTCGCCATCTACCGACCACAATGAGAAGCTCAAACTTTAACATTATATTTTTAGTAACTAAATAAATTGTCCTTTTGTTATCTTATTCATTATAGAGAGTTTGTTTATTCACTGTCTGAATCTGAACACTTACAGACAGACGCTAACCAACTTATAGGTTATTTCAGATACCTAGAAAAAAGTACGTTTTAAGCACCCCAATTACTATTATAGGTACCTTTAGCATTAATAAACGTATTTCTCTACAACAAAAATTGTTTAAAGAGATACAAATCTTTCTTTCTTTAACATAAAGTTAACAAAAATCTACTGTATCCATTCCACAATAAAAAGAAGAATTGAATAGAACCTAACTAACGTCAAGAGCTGAGGTCATCGCCCCCGCATTATGTATGCACAACAGCAAAACTTTAAATCTAATATATTAGACAAGTTCCAACGTAAATTGTGCCAAGCTTTTCCTTCGATACTATGTAATAGACTTAAAAGTTCGTCTTATTTTTGTTATTTTACTTTTGTAAGCACATTTTGAGATCTTTCGTCCCCTTGCGTGCTTGGATTTAAGACGTACGTACGTATATCTATGTACAATAAAAAACTATGTAAAAATAAAAACCTAGGTAAAAATAAAAAACTATGTAAAAAAACTATGAGTTAAACTTCAATGTATGTCCGCTAGGTGGCAGTAGGCTTGCCAAAAAGTACATGTTTTGTTTCAATTTATTTTCGATATAGAAATACAGACATAAATTGCTGTGAAATGCGCTCTATCATTTATCAAAACACCAAGACATGTATGTATTATGTTTGTATTTTTAATGACTGAAAAGGACACATTAAAAGTCGGTCCCGGTTGTTGTCTATTAAGATAACAGTCGTTTAGCCACGTCAGGGCGGCTTGAACGACTTTGACACTAGGTTGGCCACTAACCATACGATGAGAGAGAGAGATGACTGAAACATATTCTAAAATCATAGATTCGCTACTAGGTAATACATTCATTTAAAACGCAAATATACGTTATGCCTATTTTCCTTCTTACAAGAAGCCAAATCCATATTTATTCCTCTTCATTTCCCACATAATCCCGATCAAAAAAGCAATTCAACACGTTAAAAGAGACCGGCAAAAAAATCTAATATAACCTCACTTCTCGCAATTTTCCCGCTCTTTCATAATGGCGGATTGGAACCGCGCCTCGGGACGTGATTGGTCGATTTTGCCGCGCCGGTGCGCTGCGGCGTTGCTATTGGTCGATTACGCGGGGCATTGACCTCGGGTGCGAAATTTTACCTTGAACTTTTGAACTGTATGTCAGAAGGTTTCGTTGAAACAATTTTGTTCGGTTGGCTTTGATGAGTGAGTCATTCAGTCTAAGTGCTTCGAGCACGCTGAAAGGTTTGACTTACTGATGTAAAAATGGACTGTTTTAACTTGAATAAATTAAGTTGAGGACTAATCTAAATCTAAAACTTTTAAAATATCGGTTTATTTCACTTAACAAGAATAACCTTTTATAAAATTGGTATGAATTTTGCTCGTCACTTCTACCCAGACGTCGCACTGTCTTAAGTCCGAAATCCACAAGAAAGAAGTATTCTTATACCTAATTCAGTCTTTAATTTTGTATATCATAGATTTTACCTAGGTAACTGGGCTGTGAAGGTCAGCTAGGCAGTCGCTCCATGTAAAATACTGATGTTCAGCTGCATCCGGTGAGACTGGCAGCCGAATCCAAGAGAGATCCATCCAATCCATAGTTTGGAAGAAAGGTGGAAGAATGGATTTTATTAAGTACCTAACTATATATAGTCTTCTGAAACATAATATTAATTCATTTACCACGCATTTTAGACAAATTAAGAAACAACACAAGTCCATCTTTAAAAAAAAGTACTATAATATTTTAATCCATCGTTCTCACCAACTTATACCTAATCTCAAGTGACTGAACCGCGAATTTCCTTTGCCTTTCTCAAGATATAAATGCGGGGCCGGCTTGACACTCGGGATCGCTCGGCTTTCATCGTGAACGTTCGTATTAATGGAGAGGTCCACAAAAGAAATCACAATGGACGTCTTCAGATAGAAAAGGAATTGATTTTTACTTGTCAAGATATGGATAAAACTTTTTATCCTCTTATGAACGATTTTACTTATCAAAGCTGTGATTGGTTAAGTAGGCGAATTTACATTTCAGTATTTTTTCATATTAATTTATAACCATTTTTGTTTCGGGCAACATTTAGGGCGAATTTCACGGCTTATGCCTGGTTTCCGAGTAAATTTATCCGTAGTTTATCTATTCAATAGCGTTTTTTTTTCATATGAGTTTAAACGCTATTGGGTAAATAAACAACCGCTAAATGTACCTCAAAAACCGGGGGTTAGTGTCAGATAGCATTTCTGATAAAGTAAGAGCTAGTGTATGAAACAGTCAGTGTAGATATTAAACGTGTTACTAAAACTGATATTTAGCCATGAGTAATGATCCTGCCTGATCCTGGTCATTAATCCTGAGTGGCGACCATGAAAATCAAATGGCGCAGTGGTTAAGGTGATTGCCATGCGACTACCATTACGTCGCGAGGTCATGGGTTCGAGTCCCACACAGAACAATTATTCACAAATATCTTTTACGTGTCTGTTTGTACCTACTACTTACTTCTGAGTTCGGGGGCTGTCTTTAAAAAAACTCAGGCATACTGATAACTGCGTAAAGCGGTCATTCGTCTGATCCACTATTTTTTTTAGTATTTAACAGTTATTTCAAGGTTCACTTATTGCAAGCTTTGATGCCTAAATACATACCTAGTCTTCTGAAACAAAAATCAAAGTCAATTCATTCGGTAACCTCTAAAAACAACTGTCAAAAAAACGCGCCATTTCAACAAAATGGTCACTCAACCGCCAAATAATAAAAAAAAATAACAATAAGAAGTAAGACCTCAAGTTACGTCACGTTCAGTTATGAAACATGGCACAGGCAGCTGTATACAGCCAAAAACTTTTTATTCGTATTCTCGTAAAATAAAACGACAATGTAAGCATGTTTGTTGAATTGAAGCTGAAATACTTGGTCGAATTTTTATTTAAGGAGTTCCATAAAAATAACGAATGATTTTCTGGGTCCATTTTTAGTGTATGCATTGTTCAAAGGGTGTTATGTTTTTAAATAGCATGATAACATAAAAGCCAACTCGTATTTAAAATGAGTATTACTAACCGAATAACAGTATACAATTATTTTTAACCTATGTTTGTCCCACTGCTGGGTAAGAGTCTCCTCCCCCTCCCGAACGAGGGAAGGGTTAGGTCTTGAGTCGACCTAGCTGGTTGGGGACTTTGCTATCAAGAATCTTCTTACCTTCAAAATTAAATACTGTAATAAAAAGCCTATATAAAATTGTCTCTAGTATTTTATAAAATTTGTGTTGTCATAATATTTTGTTTATTTATGCCATTTCTGTTCTGTCGTCGTGTTTTGATTTAACACCGGCTCAAAGTCATAAATTAAAATATTGTTTTCGGTAACACAGCTGGCTGTTACTAATTTGTTTGTTTCCCTTGAATTTTCTTAGACGAGGGATATTGAATTACAGTTTCAGGTATACTTATCAGTTTTCAAAAAAGTTCTTAAAAATACCGATTTTGTAGTTGATTCTACGCCGTAAAGCTGGAAATCTTTTTAGATGGCTCCATTAGTAGTACTACTAGTTGGCATAAGGGGTCTAAAGGGAAGTTTTTGTAGTAAATGGTACTCATAGTCTACGATATTATTTCATCAAACTCTGGAAGTAGCCTTCAGAATTTACCATTGGTGTATTACGTACAATTGAAATCGTTTCAAGTCTTTAAGGCTCTTATAAGGCTGAACTATATCTTGGTGAAGGCACATACTTATGTATTTTATAATAATAAGCTGAGATAAGCTCTACCTGCATTTTTGACAGAATCAAAAACGTTGTTCAGATTAAAGTTCGACATCCATACTAATATTATAAATGCGAAAGTAACTCTGTCTGTCTGCTACTCAATCACGCCTAAACTACCGAATCAATTTACATGAAATTTAGTATGGAGATATTTTGATACCCGAGAAAGGACATAGGCTACATTTTATCCCGGGAAAATGACGCATTCCCATGGGAAAATTCAAGTGGCGGACGAAGTCGCGGGTAAAAGCTAGTTATTCATATAATTGATACGTTAGTAACTTTATCAATATTTTTACTTTAGTTGCAATAGACTGAATTAGACTGTAACTACACTCTCAAATTTCAATCCCACTATATTAACATCGTAAGTCAATAACGCTAAAGTTAAATTACACTCATGTAAAGTAGATGCTAACACTCGCATGCACTTAAACTTAGTCAAGTATTAAACTGAACGGTATTCTGTTTGTAATAGATAGCTGCGTTACAAACTTTGTTAGTAGCTTTGGAATTATGGTTTTGAAGCTTAGTACTTAGGAACCTACTTATATACTCTAATGCCGCCTTTTTCCAATAAGGATAGATAGACACCAGAAAACGTCACTTGATACGATCCTTACAAACTTTTCTTGTTACATTCACATCCATGCATACTTTAAATTCCAAATCTTATCCTGATTAGCATTGTAATTTTGGGCTGCTCTCTGTTTTTTAAGTAAAAACTAAGGGAGATTTTGTAAAATATAATTAATACATAGAACTCATGTAAAGTAGATGCTAACACTCGCATGCACTTAAACTTAGTCAAGTATTAAACTGAACGGTATTCTGTTTGTAATAGATAGCTGCGTTACAAACTTTGTAAGTGTCTTGAAACGATAGCTTTTGGGATTATGGTTTTAAAACTTAGTACTTAGGAACCTACTTATATACTCTAATGCCGCCTTTTTACAATAAGGGTAGTTAGAGACAAAAGAAACGTCACTTGGTACGATCCTTACAAACTTTTCTGGTTACATTCACATCCATACATACTTTTAATTCCAAATCTTATCCTGATTAGCATTGTAATTCTAGGCTGCTCTCTGTTTTCTAAGTAAAATCTAAGGGAGATTTTCTAAAATATAATTAATACATAGAACTCATGTAAAGTAGATGCTAACACTCGCATGCACTTAGTCAAGTATTAAACTGAACGGTATTCTGTTTGTAATAGATAGCTGCGTTACGAACTTTGTAAGTGGCTTGAAACGATAGCTTTTGGGATTATGGTTTTAAAGTTTAGTATTTAGGAAGCTACTTATATACTTTAATACCGCCTTTTTCCAATAAGGATAGATAGACACCAGAAACGTCAGTATTAAACTGAACGGTATTCTGTTTGTAATAGATAACTACTGTGTTACGAACTTTGTAAGTAGCTTGAAACGATAGCTTTTGGGATTATGGTTTGAAAACTTAGTATTTAGGAACCTACTTAAATACATTAATACCGCCTTTTTCCCATAAGGGTAGATAGACACCAGAAAACGTCACATGGTACAATCCTTACAAACTTTTCTTGTTACATTCACATCCATACATACTTTAATTTCTAAATCTTATCCTGATTAGCATTGTAATTTTGGGCTGCTCTCTGTTTTTTAAGTAAAAACTAAGGGAGATTTTGTAAAATAATAATATAATTAATACAAAGAACTCATGTAAAGTAGATGCTAACACTCGCATGCACTTAAACTTAGTCAAGTATTAAACTGAACGGTATTCTGTTTGTAATAGATAGCTGCGTTACGAACTTTGTCAGTGTCTTGAAACTATAGCTTTTGGGATTATGGTTTGAAAGCTTAGTATTTAGGAAACGACTTTTATACATACATACATAAAATCACACCTTTTTCCCGTAGGCACAGACTAGACGCCACTTGGTACGATCCTTACAAATCCTTGCTTCGTTCACATTCATATATCTTGCATGGATATAATAGAATATAATTATCTTTTCGATTTAATCTGGTTATGCCTCCATACTTTCACACTCCTGATCAGCACCTTGTTGTTACCTTACTCTATTTAGATTTGAAGGAAATACTACAAAAATCTGTTGATTTGATGTTATTTAAGATTTAAGTCGTGTCAGGTACCCACAGGACAGGCTTGCCTAGTGTGGGGCCACAGGATATTGTTTTACCATTGTTAATATTTTTGGCAATAAACTAATTTTTATTTTATTTTTTTATTTTATTTCTATAAGAGAGAGAAGGGAGATTTTCAAAAATACAGGGTATTTGTGGGTAATTTTTATACCATAATATCAAAGCAAACGACATAATTCTTACATTACCAACGATTTTTAACAGAAATATTGTAAAATCATTTGCTGATTAAAACATGCTGCAGGAGTTTCTTGTCAGCTCCTCCCGCGGGCCATGCCTTCCGGACTGGTGGTGAATTCACTCTCTGTAACATTGAGTGTCAGCATTTAACTTAAATCAATATATTTTTTGTTCTCAATTATACTTCACCGTAAACCTCTTAAAAACACAGCTCCATATTCACAAAAGTCAAGATTTTATCAAAACAATTCACCCTATTTAAAACGGTAAAGTCATTAGCGGTCAACAGGCACAGTTAAGGGCTCGCTATTAATACCGTACTTAGGGGATGGATTAGACACAATGGGGTCGTTTCGGCCCCAGGTGTCCGCTTTCAGGTAAATCCTTTAAATACCTTTTGAAATGTGTAAGGTAAGTGATATGGTTGGTAAAATATTATAACCTATGTGTTGGAGCGTAAACCCATAGATAAAGGGTCTTGTTTATTATAATTTCAGTGCCTGTAAGTACAGAAATAAAGATTAAATAGTTAATTACTAAAATAATCAAAGATTTCATTTCTCATTTCATTTTTCGATTCATTCTCCTCCCAGAATGTGAGAGAGGCAAAGTCTCGAGTCCAGCTCTTTGGCCAAACGCGGATTTAAGATTCCGTCAAAAACTGTTTGAACAAATTTCAGACATGCCATGTTACGATACTTTTCATAATTTTTAGAGCAAAGTGATATCCACATTACCGCGGAAAATCATTGCTATGTTTTTGACTGCTAAGCATAGCTTTGACTGATCAATCGTAATATATTACACAATACACATAATAGTACATTGATTTTGTTATTCATAGGTACAACAAATACTTATATTTGTAAGTCACCATCGCTCACACTACAAAAGTATTATTTCACAAAACTAGTGTCAATAAAGTCACTATGCGCTCACTGATCGGTTAACGATCTCTGGGTTAAGCAACCCTTGGCGCGGTCATTCCATAGATGGGTGACCGCATAGTGGTATTTAAGCTGGGCGTCTCCGTGCTTCGGCGGGCACGTAAAAAGTCGGTCCCGGCTGTTGTCTGCTAAGCTGACAGTCGTTAAGCCATGTCAACGGCCTCTCGGGCGGCTTGATCAACTTTGACACTAGGTTGTCCACTAACCATAGGACAAACAACAACGACCAGTGATATAACATCCCTAGTATTACCGTATCATGTTACTAACTAATACGAGTACGCAGTCGGTACATCATCTGACATGTAACTGAATCTCACCACAAAGCACTACGCTTAGTACTAAACTGTCACACTGATTTGTGGTCGCATACATATTTAAATGTTTCGCTTTGAGAGTTAGTGACTGTTTATTAAGTGGTATAATTGCTGAAATATGAATTTGGATATGCGATATTATTCTGAATTTTCGAAACTAACTAAAAGTCACCTTGTTTACCGAGAATTAGTCATTTAAACTTTCTTTAAAAATTCGGATGAAACCTTCAATACCGTAAAATTGTTTAATACATTTCTTGAGGCCAAAATCCCTAACTTGCACTTGGTTAGAGTGGTGCACTCAAGACCTAACCCTTGCCTAATTCGGGAGAAGACCTTTGCCCAGCAGTGGGACAGTAGGGGTAAAATGTCTTAGGGCGTTGATCAAAATTGATGATTTGTTGTTTTTTAATTTCGGTTTCAAGGATTCATTTAAAAGAACTTGAATCAATTATTTATTTTTAAATACGTTGCCAAAATTCGCCGCCGCGTCATGTTTTTACTCTATTTCGAAAGATTTACTTTTAAATTGACATTAAACAATGTATTTAATAAAAAAGTGTAACTATTTTACTTAGAATTAATATAAGTACAAGAATTTTCGTTTTTCTATTCGAACTAAGCTCCACTTAAAACGTGTCCTACTTAAGCTCCGTTTGTTTAAGCAATCTCTTATTTACCGTAGATTTACTCCGAAAACACATTATTTGTTGCCAAGTCATTGAATCTTTGGCGAAGTGTGAGGAAACCTATGATTTAAGACAGCCATACTCAACCTTCTTTCCGGTGGCTATATACATTCAGAAAAGTACTTACGGCCAATTGAACAGTAAATTTCGACTGGCTTTACTTTACATTTACCGCCTATCTTTTGGAAAAACAAACTCACCGATTAAGGGTTTGGTAGTCCAATAAAATTAAAATTATACATTAACCGCGGGCCTAAACTCAATGCCCCAAAATACCACATCTACCTAGGTGCCTTCTAGAATATCCCTCTAATGAATGAAAGCCTCTCTTGACGCCCACGTCAAAAGATAAAGTAATTGAACTTTTTTATTTTAACACCGACCGTTACAACCTTCCTTACTTAAACTAAAAAATCTATATAGTCCTCTAATTTTAAATGTTATTTCATGAGATAAATGTTAAATGTGTAGGGCCGAAATGGATGAGACAAGCGGAGGACCGTATAAAGTGGCGTGCTGAGGGGGAGGCCTATACTCTACAGTGGGTGGATACGGGCTGATTAGATAGATTAGATTGAATGAGATTAGTCATCACGGGACAACCCAATACATAAATTGACAGTAAATATGTGTCAAAAATGATGGATAGCAAAAAAAAATTCCTTCAAACATCCCTTTAGAACCCATTTCGTATTGTTTCTTCTTCAAGACTGTCACACAAAAACTCAGCACCCTACATTTCTATCCCCACTATAGACAGGTCGAGTATCCCAAAAGGGGCAATTTATCAAACGGGCACAAGGACACGTCCTGCCTTTATTATGAACACCGTATTGTGATCATCTGTCCTAGTTATTAGAGGATTTGTCAGATAGTGGTCGTTTGGTTTTAAAAGATAACCCTTTTGTGGGAGATGTGCGGTTTATTATGAAGTTGAAATGAAGGGCTTATTGTCTAGTAGTTTGTGAATAATATTTAGTTTATAATAGAGAAGTAGGGTAATACGTATATGCACATTTTGCCATTAATGTTTTGTAGCGTAAGTAAGTAAAAACTTATTTAATACTTTAAATGTTAGTAGATTTGAGACTTTATATTTCCATTCCTTTTAAATATATGTAAATTTCCCATTTCCCCATAAAATAAAGCAAATATAAAATTCATATCTTGTTCATCACTCTTGCTTGTTATTTAACAACTTAGGTTTCTTAGATTTTTGGACGATCAATAAGCTTTGTTTCACTGAAAGTTCCGCAGTTTTACCAGTCAATTCCTTAAACGTATCCCTCATCTAGCTCTAAAATAAAAAAGAACATAATACATAAAATATACATACAGCAGTCTATAAACATTACAAATACGTTCCTGTATTATACCTAGATACCTACCTACGTATTAGACTATTGGTAGTAAAGGTTTTTTATTATATGATATTTATTTATTTACTTATTTATTTATATCTTTTCAAAGATATCTAAACCAGACACGCCCTGTCATACTTCCTGTACTTTCAGCAGCCATTCCATTGTCATTTATCAAGGACATTTATAAAACTATATGATATAATACGTTTTTATGTCCTTATGAAGTTTTCTGAAGGCTTTCCAAGGCTTTAGAAAAACTTCCGTTTGTGAAGTTTTCCTTCTTTGTGCGTATTATATTATGTGATAGTACAGAAAATATGTTTGTATTACAAACAACAATAGTTTGTATATTATTGGCACAAATAACACTACAAATAAACCTAACATTATAATAAATATGATATCTTATTTCTTATTCTTATTTTTTTCTTATGAAATATATTATATTTGATATGTATGGATTATAGACGTGAAATTCAGTAGGTACACATACCAACTAATAATAATAACGTTTCGGCCTTTGAAAACTACCATTTATTACATATATTTTAAGAAGGCAGCTTACTAATTATAATATTTTAAATTAGCACATAACCCTCCTATCTGAATATTATAAGTTGTACAAAAGTGTCCTTAGTTTCGGAAAATGTCAACAGATGGCGTTAGTAGTTTCAAGACGAAGAAAGTAGGCACTATATTATTTTTACAAATTACTGCAGGGAATGTTCCCTGCATTGCAGAGGACGTACAAACATACAAATAAATTATATACACGATGGTATAACAACGGGATATTATGTAGATTGCAGTCCACGACGTGCAAATATTTGATCTGAATTCCGAGTACAATTACGTTTTAATCCTTTATGATTGCTCGGTTATTGTTTGTTGATACGCTTTTATATTTTTTGTCTCTTTTTCTCTTAATTTATTAAAATAACATGGGAAAGGACATGCGTTATAATTAAACTCTTGTTATACTCTTTTAAGTTAATAATTGCCGTTCAATTTTTAATCAAATATTTTTTATTCAACTACCAACGTTAATGTTATTTTACTTAAAGTATATTCATATAAATAATAATATGTTTTATTTCGCTACAGTTCGAAACTGTCTCCAATAGATGGCGTGCCATCGGTTTGTTTTAAGTAACTTACTTCAAAAGACAGGCTTGGTATTCGATCTGAGCTATTCCGTGACATATCATACCCGGTTGTTGTCAATTAATTAGTCGTTACGCCATGTCAAAGGACTGAGGGCGGCTTGAACAGCTTTGTCGACTACCGACAACCGGCCTGTCATCAAGAAATTTTGTATGAAAATCTGATCAGCACCTCTGACGGGCGAGGTAGGAACTATTTTGGCAGTAAATTTTAAATGTCAAACTCTCGATACTCGACAGTAACCACGTTTAAATGAATGAATAAATAGACAACGGCGGTATATAAAACTGTACCTTTTATCTTCAACAATCAACCGCTAAGGCAGATGACCGCGTGATGAGTGCTATTTAACTTGCAGCGGTGCAAACCATGCATTTCATTATCTTTATAATTGTTATCTATAATTACACTGTTACCTTACAAGCTGATTGTACAACTGTATAAAACTTGGGTTTAATTACTGGGTTAAGTATTGACAGTTTGCGTTTTCAGGAGATTTTTGAATCAGACCAATTTGATACTGTGCTTGGCAAAAATCTATATGCTTAACCACAGAATACACAGAACAAAACTAAAATGCATTAAGAGTGTATTTATAAATGTATTAATTTTGTATTTGTACCAACGAATATGCAAGGAGGGTTTATCTGTGTGTCACGCTATAACGCCTAAATTACTAAACAGATTTATGTAGTAACCAGCTGCCTATCTAAATCTGCAGTCCTTACCAACATTAGAAGTAAACACGGTTGGTTTGAAAAAGAAAGAACAAGGAAAATCTATGTGATTTTCTAGAAATAAGTGCAGCGGTCAGTAGTTCGTCCGACTGTTAAACACGAGGTCCCAGATTTAATTCCGGGGTCGTTCACAGTATATTGTTTTTTTCTCATTTAATTTATAATCATTCTCAATTGTAGCCCGGAGTTTAGTAACGTGTCCGGTATATATCAAATTACCAATCGACTCGCACCTATGGCATAGGACTAACATTGTTAATAGCGAAACGCAGGTTATTTCATACACGTCTGCTATCACCTTCGGGTCTAAGAGGCGTTATACTCGTATATATATATGAAACTATAAGTTTATCGGCTAAACAGACACACTGATGTTTAGTCTAACGTTGCCATGGCAACGCATGTGGGTTAGTATGCCGTACTATAAAGATTTATATGCGCTTCCTCCATCTTTAAGTGCACCGTGTTATGGTTCCGTTCTACTTGAGTAGAGGTGGTTTTTGGTTGATGTGTCGCGTCCGTCAGTTCAGTTTGGAGGTAGAATATGACTTCCACACGATGTATGTTGCATGATTGTTTCAAAGCTAAACCACTGATCTAATGTAGATACAATTTAGCATGAAGAATTTAGCAGATATAGATTCGTTTTACCTTTAATGTAATGTGTGTTTTTCACCTACTGAAATGGGTAAAGAAACCCTGACCGCGAATGGAGATATGTGGGCCAGCTAGTTACTTGTCCCAGCTTTTAGTATTTATATAGAATCAAAATCCCATTTTTATTTACATGGATTTTGCTATAAATACAATAGTTTTGAAAAACATCCAGGTACAATATATAGATTGATATCTATCTTATGTATATTACTTAAACAAACTTCTTTAAATTCATAACACAACAATCCAATCATCTCGCAAATTGCTTTGCTATAAAAAACTAGAAATAACAAGAGCTAAAAGGTCAGGTGCATCGAAAGCTTAACTATTTAACTCAAGGAATGCAACACATGGCGTGTTATTTGTGAACCTATAAATAGAAATTATGAACAAAGACTTAGTACTATGAGTACTATGTAAAGGTCATTTCTATACTGACTATATTTGTAACTTACAAATACTTTAATTTTGGAAGCAGTTGTCCATAATCGTTTAGTTAGTGGATAACAAATTGTCAAAGTTGATTAAGACGCTGAATTGATAACAACCGGGGCAGCCTTCTATGTGGAAGCACGGAGATGCTTAATTACCCACTAGCAGTCATCCATCTAAAGAACGTCCTCGCTAAAGGATGCTCAACCGGCTGATCGTTTACTGACAGGTAAGCGTGACTACATAAGCCTATGAGCTTCTTACAATAGTTCTTAGCATTTTTTACGCTTAATCAACAAAATAAACAATCAGTTTTATTAAGACTCAGGAAAAATCCCTCCAAATCCGAATCTTTCGTTGAAGGCAATTATCGTTACACAGCATCTAATCTAAAAATTACTACAAAGAAAAGTAAATACACACATTATTTCAGCACTAATTAACTTTACTAACCTACTTACTATAAATGCAGTAAACAAGCGAAATTCAACTCCATTTCCAATAAAATGTAGTTCATTATAGAACAGTTAATTCACTCGGACGGGTCATTAAGTCTCGAGAGGGTTGATCCGACGTCTAGCCTCATTTGGACATGTCCACCCGAAATAATAAATGAACAGTAAGAGTTTATTTCCAAAATTGCATGTATATATTAACAGTTATTGTGTTATATACTCGTAATTATCGACCTTATATCATTTAAATATTATGTTGAGGATACTTAGGTATCCATACCTTATTACTGAACAGTACTTTAAACGAAATCACTTTTTTTTCAAGAACTTTTTGCAGATATAATGTCTCCGAAATCAATGTTTATTTGTAAAAACTACTTCTTTGGTCTCAACCTACCCCTATGAGAAAAGGGCTTGATTTTATGTACCTATGTTTGTATTAGCTACTCTGATGATTACTGCTTAACCTAATCGTGTTTTTTTAAAGCTGATAGATTATATTCAGTGAAAAGATTTGGCATTTATTTTCTTCAGAGACAATTTTCCACATAAACTTCATCCAAAGACTTTTTATAAATACCTCCATATTAATGTTTTTTATTTCATAAAATATGTCTTTCATACTTAATGCTTATTTGTATAAAACCATTATCCTAAGTAGTGAAAGTACTCTAAAAGTTATTAATCAAAAACGACATCAGTTCTTTAGATATTTCAGTAAAACCGTTCTTAACCTTGAAATAAGTCACATTGTTAGAATATTTGGAACTTCTGCGTACAGTTTAATTAAGAACTCATTACGTCAATGAAAATGCTTTATTGAAAGCGGAAAATACTTGGAATATGGTGGACGCCATTCATTTTTGGCGCCAAATTACTTTTATTATTGGTATTTTTTTGTGTAACCTCGGACTGGATAAAAAGATGCCTATGGTATTGACAATGCATAATATTTATTATAGTAGGTATAGGGAGTAATAGGGACTTAATGTTTAAAGTTAAACGACACGAATATAGACGAATAATATTTACCTAATTGGTCACTTATAATTGTACCAATTTATTCATTAGTAAAAAACATACAACCTATTATTTTAATGCCCTAAATAATTCCGTAATTTTTCCATCAAAAATCAACATAATTTCCCCAAAGTTCATTGACAATCCCAAATTTTATTGACATTTATAAACACACCCATGTCGGGGCAGACAGCGCGCGGCACGCGAGCGCTCGCCGGCCGGCGCTGCCCGCCGCCGCGGCGGTCAGTGCGTGCGCCCCACACCGTGGTATTGATCCCACCACCTGCTCCTCGCCACCACTCCCACTCGCTCCACTTACTTCTTCTAGTCGGCCATCGCCCCGCGACACGATACCACATTAAAATAAAATACAATAAAGACGCCATTACAAAAATAAATTGCCGCTTTTGGCGCCTTTTCGCGTTCAAACGTCAAACTGTGCCGCGAAGTACCGAGTGGACTCGATTATTCAGCCTGTTGTTTTTTTTTCTGCTCACGTGTTCGAGTGCCGTGGTTTAAGTGCTAAAAAAGTGTTGCTAATACTTTGTACATAATTGCACAATGAGGTGACTCACGCCGACCTGGATCTTGGATGTCAGGCATTATCTCATTTAAAGCGTTAATATCGTAATTGCGCTAGTTAGCCGGCGCGCTACAGCTAAATTGTACTGAATTTTACATGTCTCATTAACGTAACAGTGTTTATTGACACACGCGTATACCGTACAACAAATGTTTTAAGTGAGTAGCAACAAAACTAATTGCTTTCCCGACATACCGTTGCAATAGATAGCAAAAAAGGAAATTATTATCAGCCATCTATCAGATGCAAATTATCGCGCCACTTATAGACCCCTCCGGAGAGAGCGAGACGGGCGTGTTGTCGTCTCGGCTGGCACACTAACCCGATCGAGCGTAATAACAGATTTTTCTTGTAACCACCTATCTATCAGCTGTTGGCGTCCGGCCGTGTCAGATAGTAGGTGTTTTTCACTGCGCGGGAGGAAAATGCATAAAAATTTGCATAGTACGGCGTCATACAAGTAGTTAGTATAGTGAGTCAGGCTGTCGGCGGTGGCGCGAGCGCGGACGCCAACAATTACGTTTTTTGCGCGAACAATTTTCTAAAACAGATAACCACGCTTCTGCCTAGAAAACGAAACGTAACGATTTTTTATCGATTCTATTTTCGAATTTCGAGTGTATTGACTGTTTTTGTGTTGTGTTTTTACGACTAGTGTTGTGCCTTGTGAAATGTGATTCGACCTTTTTTAGAGTATTTTTATAATGGAAAGAAGTGTTCTGGCGGAGTCGAGGCACGTTCAGTGGGCTTCTGAAGTAAGTATTCTAATCTTGTCTAAAAAAACCTATTTATTTAACAGTACAAACAAATATACACGTTATTGTTGATCATAGTTAGTGGTCAAAACATTTATTTGATGAATCTTTGCAATCTTTAAAAAACACAGCAAACCATATCTAATAACTCACTAATCGTAAACATTACGTAATTACTTATAATTAGTCTAATTAAATAGGTACCTGTAAACTTTTCCATGGCAAGTATGAGTTTTTTAACCAATTAATTTTAACAACTCAATGAAATAATTAACAAGGAGTTTTGTTTCCTTATTTTTTTTTATTTTGGCTGTAAATATTATGACCTTTGCCGTCCCTCGCGTGGGTAATGGCGGCTCGGTGGAATGAATATTAAATGTGAATGGGATTTTTTTATGAGCCTCCACACAAATGCAATGTATGAAATTATTAATAAACCTCAGTGTCTATTGTTTTGGTTATCAAAAGAACAATGGATGGATCTTTTTCAATCATTTTATTCTTATTTTTGTGGATGTAGAAGTTTGGAACTTATATAACTAACAAATTTGTTAAAAAAAAGAGATGTTTAAGCAAATAAAAAATATTTGTTTTCAATGCCCTCTATTATATTTTTGGAAAAGGGTTAAGTAACCTACTTGAATTTTCAATTTTTGATTTTATTTTTATGTTTATAAATAAATATTAAAATAACTTAAACAAACATAAGCCAATATTTTCCATTGTCAAATAACTTTAGTCAAAGACAATTTTAACATTAATGCACCTCAAAACTGTTTAACCAATTAAAACCTAGACAACCACACAAAACAAAAAAGAACACAGTTTCTTCAGAAAAGCCAACAGCGACGCATATTCTTTCATTTCTAAAAATAAACTAGACTAACACAGTTTTTAATTAACTAAAGACTAGAGTCTAGCTAAATTTCTAGCCTCATTTCAGCTAACACGTGATTCAGAAACCTAAAAAGTCTATCTAGTCTATATTAGACTATATAGTCGGTATTCCCACTAATTATATTGCGAAGGTCGTTTCAAAACGCACAGTCACTCTTTTTCAGTGTCGACTTCAAGAAAAAAACTATTAGAAAAACTAATTCGTTATATTTCTTTAGTTACATTTTGTGTTTTTAAAGATATATGTATGTGGCTACTGGAGTGTAAGTTATTTGTAATAGAAATAAAATTGATTCTGTAGAAATAATAATATAGAAAAACAAAATTCAATATTGTATTCTTTTGTTACAGAATAAAATATTGAATTTCGTATTGTTCATAATTTTTATATTATAATATACATATTACAACAAATATGAAGATGGAGTGGAATTTAGTTTCTACCTTCACCTGTGAAAATAAAGCAATACATATAATGCCATTGCATAGCATTGTAATGAGTGTCTGATAGCGTATCCAATAGATAAAACGGCAGCAAATTTATAATCAATCCTCAATTTTCCACTTCTTAAGTTAACCACTAGTTATCCAGGAGTAATGAAACGTGTTGTAAATCTAGGTATGCTGATATACTTCTATGCATACATTAGGTATAAAACCTTTTTCCCCTTTCTGCCTACAAGGCTCCACTCCATCACGCCCCGTCCTGAGTCAGACCCTTTACGATAGGGGGCGAGTTGGAACTTGCAAGGGCCTCCATAGGGGTGAATCTTAAATAGTCAGCCTTTCTTGGAAAATGCTTGGGAAATTACCAGCTGTTTTTACTATAATAGGTTTCGCATAATAGGGTATTGTGTGCAATTATTTAAAACTAAGTTTGTTAAATTACGTAAATTTTCTTTGACGGGCAATTTTGCTAATTGAACACAAAACGTAGCAATTGTTTACAGAAGTAAGAAACTTCATGATGGAAAATAAACAAAAAATGTACTTACTTTTACCATCGGCTCTTAAAGAACTATAAAATACAAAAACATAAATTTTCAATTATAATATTCAAGTATCGTATATACGCATGAACGTGTCTTCTTCTTATCGTATAGTTAGTGGTCAACCTAGTGTCAAAGTATGAAAACGTTACATTGTATAACTCGGAAATCTAACCCGAGACCAAATCCGTCGCTTACTATACTCAAAGACCAAAGCAATAAAGATCATATCACTTGACTAATGCAGTTAAAATATAAATACCATTACTTCAACAGATAAAAACTTCAATAATAAATCGTTTACTAAAATAAATATAAACATAATCATAAAACTTTGAGTTATGTGAAAGAGTCATAACAGTTATTATGAGTGTGCACTCAAAAATAAAGTGATGTTATTTATACTGCTAATGTTGCACACTCAATATTGTATGATGAATGAGTAGTACCTGATGTTGCGCATGTGTTGTAAAGGTTTGAAGAACTTAATTTATTTGTCACCTGAAAAATTTAGAGATAGCTAATCTTTCCACTGAAACATCATTAAAACCGGTAAGGTTAGTTTTTGGTTCTAAGGTTCCCTTATCTTTCAATTTCGGGCTTGAGACACAAACAGCGTGTTTTTAGTTACTAAATGCAGGGTAAGCAATATCAGCAATCCTGCTAACTACTCCAGCTCTTCGACCAATGGCTGGGATTTGAACTTACTAAATCAAAATCAAAATCAAATCATTTATTCATTCAGGTCAAGTGCTGACACTTATGATAGTCAATGATACAGAGAGTGAATTTACCGCCAGTTCGAAAAGTAGGGCCAATGAGAAGAGCTGGCAAGAAACTCCTGGCCACTCTTTTTAATCGCCAAATGATTTTAACAATATTTATGCTGGTATAAAACATTTTGTAAGTAGCTGCTACCTACCAACACTACCGAACACACTTTGGTCATAACATAAATTAAATCAATATATTAAGGTGCTAATAAACAAGATATAAATAGTATTGGAAGCATGTTGGGAGCATCTACCCACATAATAATATAAATGAAATCGTAAGAGGCATTTCAAGAGCATACTGTGGTAAAGGAAGTACAGTTAGTGAAACGAAGTTGCTTTAAAAAAATTATGGCAGTCACCACACCCAGGACGACCAGTCACCCCAAGCAGCACCCGTTCACGAGTATGACGCGTGGACCAGCCATCACCCCCTTCGCACATACTAGAAGGAAGGGGATGACCCGGCACACGACGCCGCCGCAAGCAATGACATTTTAGTGAGCATGACGAACCTTGGCATGGGAGCCCACCAGTTCAAGTCATACTTAATCTCAATCACGTCCAATATCTTATCCATTGGGCTACTGTAATTTAGTGTTAAACCTATAAGATATTTCACAACTATGTACATTAGCAATAAAATATCTTAGCTTTATTTCAATTTAGCTCTTTTCAGAATAAAATCTATAATAAATTGAATACATAGATACATAATTTTTACATACTTATTTCGCTTAATTCACATCCATACATCTTGTCATACAAGAAAGCCGGTTACGAGTACTACAAACAAATAATCTAAGCCTGAAATTATAAAAAATCAATCACATTTTAAGAAAAGTTCACGCTAGGACTTTAGCCCCATATTCCACCCTCAAACCCCATCAGTCCAATGAACTGTTAGCTATTTATTCAACCTAATTACAACCCCTTTTCGACCTATTTTAAACGACAACCTTTGGAACAAGATCTGAGTACTTTGAACCGATTCCATTACATCTTTTGAAGGGAAACCTTAAAAATAAAGTTTTGAACTTTCTCCTTAATATTGAGTTATTGTGTAAAGTTTGAGTGCTTGGAAATTATATTAATTTAATTTTAGTGTATGAATTTCTGAGTTATTTAAAATATAATGGATTATACGGTTCAGCTGCTAAAATAGGAGACGAATCAATATTCGTTCTCTATTTCGGCAGCTTAGGAGATTTGATTCTTATCTTAGCCTTTAATTTAGCTTGGGTTTTTAGCTATCTCCAAGGAAAGTTTCATCAAACCATACTATCTTTTTAATCGTGAAAATGTGACAAGTATATGAAAAAAAATTGAGATCAGTGTAACGACTCATGGATATAATTGTCATATTACCTATCTAATACATAAAATGACAGCAAATATGATGAAAATTCCGTCAATATTTCAACTGATAGTCTAACCAAAACTTATTCAGAAGTAGTAAAACCGGCTATTAATAACAATTAGAATAAAACATTTCAATCAATAACCTATATATTTACCTAACCACACCATTACAGCCCAATACCAGTCTAAAGTCATTATCAAAACAATTCCTTATAACTTCTAAACCAACATAGTATCA
Source organism: Anticarsia gemmatalis (assembly GCF_050436995.1). NCBI lineage: Eukaryota > Metazoa > Arthropoda > Insecta > Lepidoptera > Erebidae > Anticarsia > Anticarsia gemmatalis. Next base: position 1,431,749 of record NC_134769.1, read on the forward strand.
ATATAATCTTAAACGAAGCCATATGACCAGCCTAGTATAGCTAATCTTAATACCAGTAATATATTTCAGCCGCGCTATCCACACGATGTGAGAAGGTTCCCAACCAGCTTAGCACACGGAGTATAACGCCTATGCCTACAGTAATAGGTCTTCGGTCTCGTTGAATTTATGACACGAATTCTCGTTACTTTTCTTATCTTATGCATACATAATATACATTATATTAGGATAAATTTGACCTTAATATATTAATTTCATACAAACATATATAATATTGCGCCTTTTCCCAAAGGGGAAGGCAGAGAACAAAGAACACTACTTCGTACGATCAAAAACTTCCTTTGCCTCTACTATATCCATATATCTTGTTATGCAGGACCACTAATGACAAGTAATATGCACCTGACCTTTTTGCAAGACATTACCCATATGATCTGTGCATATTAATTTTAATTAAAGCCGCTTAATATACTTCTGTAGTCCAAATGGCGGCCTTTCTGACTTCTCACCACAAGGTATCAGGTTCAAGCAAAGTGCTTTTGGATATATTAAAAATATTATGAACATGTAGTTCATAATAATTTTATCAATATAAGTCGTACATAGCAACAGCAGTACATAGCAATAAGCTCGCCCATTCATACATATGTGTATTTCTATACCTCTGCGTACATCTCAAGATATAAAAAGCGAGAATTCTAAGAAAAAATAACTTTGAGACAGACCAACGGACAACCAAACGTCTACCTATCGTACCTCTTTGAGATACGAAACTCTAAATACTTATACGCAAATAAAAACCCGACGATCTCAAGATTTACTTTCCAGAAAACTCAAGCAAGAGTAAACTCTTAGAAAATATTTGAAGCAAAATATCTAAGAATATATTAGCGTTGTATCCATCATCCCGTGTTATTACCACTTACCGTGGATCTTGAGTGTGTCTGTATTTTGTGATAGATTCTTCCGAATTCATCTGCATAGATATTATTGAGTATTAATCTAGGTTATAAACCAACAAATTCCATTAAAATCCATTCAGTAGTAACTTAGACAAATCTTCACTCACGAATACAGGCTCTGCAACGCCTAACAAAAGACCTTTGCACCAGTCGTGCAAAATTCCTTGCATTTATTTCTTCTGACGCTGTGTCGATTTTCTGGCGAAGTTCTAATAGATTTTATATTGATTTCGAATACTGAATACAACCTGCATCCGGGCCACAGTTGTTAAAGTCACCTTCACACATAACAACTATTTGTACGATCTGGTTGTACTTTGTGTCCGTTGTTTGTATGTCTTCTTTTAAATATTCAACGAAATATGAAAGATTTAAGTATGTGCTTAAAGTACAATACACATTGTTTGTGGCTAACATGTCTTAAGTCTATGATTATAATTACCTACTCTCGTTACCAAGATCTAATTAAATAAAACTTTTTATTTTATAATTAGATGTGATGATAAGTGAATTTGTTATTTATAAGTAAGATCTAGACAAAAGATATATAAGAACATAAAAATAGATTAAAATAGACAAATGATTTCTTAAGATCGTAGAAAATATACACTTTTTTAAGAATATCTCAGACACGATGTCAGAAATTACTTCGAGATCTTAACATGGGACCACATGGGAAGCAACACTATTCAAATAACAAAAACTGTTTAAAACCTTATTAAAAAAGTACGAAAAAAACATAAAAAACCATTTGAATCAGTCATAGTCCTTATTTAGTCAAAACATAACACACATTTTCAGAAATAAATTAATTCACTGGTAGAATCCTGAAAAGAGACTTATTACGATAACAGAAAAAATATATGGTGAAACTTTCAACATAACAATACACAAGAATTTTTCAATCTCCTCACACAATTTCATAAAATCTTAACGTATGTTATTTACTTGATAATAACAAGAACAATCTCCTAACCATCTTACTCTGAAAGACAATTAAGCTCAAATACCATTGTTTTGCAAGTTGGCTAACGTTTTGTATATTTGAGAATTTAGTGCTAATTAAAGCAAATGTGATTCGGTCTGGAATTAGATGGGAGTTTTAAACATGTAAAAGCAACGATTTCACAATAGCCGACCCGCGCGACTCTGCTCACATAAGAAGTTTCATTCCCAATTTCAGCAGTTAAGGGCCCATGTTTGGAAAAAAAGGTTGCTTACTTTTGATAACGTTTCTTTGATCCGGGATCATGGGCAGTAACTATCTCCGTGCCAAAATGTTTCAGCAGTTTAGTCGTAAAACCATCTATACTAATACTAATACTAATATTATAAAGCTGAAGAGTTTGTTTGTTTGTTTGTTTGTTTGAACGCGCTAATCTCAGGAACTACTGGTCCGATTTGAAAAATTCTTTCAGTGTCAGAGAGTCCATTTATCGAGGAAGGCTACAGGCTATATATCTTCACGCTACGTCCAATAGGAGCAGAGTGGCAATAAAATATGTTACAAAAACGGGGAAAATGTTGACCTATTCTCTCTTATGTGACGCAAGCGAAGTTGCACGGGTCAGCTATTTTCCAAAATTATGAGTTTTTCTATTAGTAAAAATACCCTGCACAACTGTTTCTAATGAATGCAGTTTCTATAAAAACCAATGTTACCTGTGTTCATTATGCTAATTTAACTTTTTAACTTTCTTCAGTGTTTCAGCGAGCTTTCCTTGTAATATTATGTAAATTACTCTGCTTACTAATTACAGACGGTTAGCGTACAAGCTAAATGAGGCGAATCTGGAAGGACTTTTGTAGGGATACTGATTCTCTTGTGAAAAAAGTTTTATTTGCATTGCTTGAAGGATATACATTTCTTTTTTTTTTCTTTGAAAGACAACTCCCGCACTATGAGAATTGCTCTTGTGACGCGTGGACTTTTACAAACATACAAACAACGGACACAAAGCACAACCAGACCCGAAACAATTATTTGTGGATCGCACAAATATGTGAGAATAATGTGGGAATCGAACCCACGATATCCCGACACAATGGTAGCGGCGTGGCGACCTACACCACTGCGCCAAGGCAATCACGCCCTTTCCCCATAGGGGTAGGCAGAGACTAAATAACACCACTTGGTACGATCCTTACAAACTTTCCTTGGCTCATTCATATCCATACATCTTGTCATACAGGACAGCTGGTTACGAATACTACGCACCCACGATATGTTTTATATCTATACAAATATTATAAAGCCGAAAAGTTTGTTTGTTTGAACGCGCTAATCTCAGATACTGCTGCCTGGTCCGATTTAAATTTTGACCCATTCTCTCTTATGTGACGCAAGCAAAGTTGCGCGAGTCAGCTAGTACTCTACAAATTGCTTAAGATACTCATTTCTGTTTTAATTAAAGCACAATCACTAAAACATTAAATACTAACGTCAAATGGCTGCCGTGGAAAGCGCAGAATTTTTGCCATTTAATTAATGAACAGTGACACGGCAATTCATATTGTTTTGGCGAATGGTTGATGTGCCACCAAACTATTTTAATTACGGGAATCTTAGGGAATTTGTGTTATTTTTAGCTACTTATTACACGGAGTTTCATGGCGCTACGGCCGTGGAAGAAAACGCTTTACTAAAAGGGAAAAATAATCTTGGATTGTAGAAATACATCCTTTGTTGAAGCATTTTTGATTGTTCATTGGGTCAATGCATAGGTTTTCAGGTACTGAAAGAAAATTTCAATCTTGGTCTAGACCATGAAGAGACAAATCTTTATATGATTCGAGATCAATTGATTCAAGTTTTAGTGTGTATGATTGTCATTTGTTTGTCAAGTTCCTTTCAACTAAAAATATATTATTTAACAAACTTTAAAGAATATCCTTTTCTTCAAAAGTTACTGAAGACATTTGTTATAGTAGATATGATTTAATATTATAATAGTAAAATGTATGCACCCGTACAAACATATTTTCAAATAAATTGTCTGTCAGCATTTCACGATGTTCTTCATTTATAAAGTAAACTAACATGTCCGCACTACTAGTGAGTGCACGTCTAGTGACTATAGCGACTAACACAAACATAGACTCGGCACAAACAGTCGGAGGTCGTGCTAATGTTTGTACGAAGTCTTGCCCCAACATTGTAATGATACTAAGAAATACACGTACTAAGCTGTACTATCTTGAGTCTTAGTCATTCGCAGCTATCTCTATCACTGTTAATAATACCTTAAACTTGTTTAAACTTGCTGAAAAATACTGGCATGCGGAAATCCCATTAGTGTGTTTTTTGACGCCATATATTCCCTTTTCCCGCTAGCATTTATAGAATGTTTATTGAATTTCTTGGTCTCCAAAGCATTAAAAAGACCTTGTTCTTATTATAAATGCAAAACTCAGAGTATACAAGCTACATTTTTGAAAAAGACTTTAATGCGAGAATACTCCATCAGGCAAGGTCTCTTTACATTCAAGTTAAAGGTCATATGCAGAAATGTAACTGAACTAAGCAATTTTGCAGTATTTGTCACTTTTATCGTAGCGAGAGAAATATTATTGACCACTACTTAAAATTGCATGATGTGCATTCGCTACAAAACTACTTCAACACTGTTTAAATTCAATAAAATCCAAGATATTAAACACTTCTTAGTAACCTCAAAACCTCCTCAAAAGCTATATATTCTTCAACAATACATATTAAATCTATCAGCCACTAATTGACCGTCTCCCACCGTTTCTCCATCACAATATACATTACGTGTTCTTTGTGTTCCACTCCCATGGCTTTCTACTGTATTGTGACGTCATTGGCTCCCATACCGTCGAGATGTTCGGTCTCACGTTTCGCTTTTTGTAGACATGGTAACTGTATTTAATGATTTACTTCGGCTAGTTAGAAATATCGTTCTCGCACAGTGTCATCCTAACCCAGTAACGAATAATAATAATGTATAATAATAATTATTTTTTGAATATTAAAGCTGTCTAAATGGGCCTCTACGTGTTGGCTTCGACGCCACGCACGCCTTCTAAAAGTTCGGGACTCCTTAGCCCTGAGATAATGAACAGACATACAATAATGAAAATGGTATAATTGATGAAATCAAATGAAAATTAACTTATGAACTGGCAGTTTTTAGATCAGTAGACTATATGACTACGATCATTCAGATCTGAAAAGAATACGACTGCTGTTACGATGGACTCTTCCTGTGTTAAGCCATCTGGGTATATATAAAAATATGAGAATTTCCTCAATAGTGGCCCGAAATTCGGTGGCTGATATATGGCGAATATTTTACATAGCGAAACGTGAGTGTGTTACATACACCTCTACTTACACTTTTGATACATACAAGCATTCATAAAATTATCTCTTTTTCCCATAGGGGTAGGCAAAGATTAAAGAACAGAAGCAACATTCAGAAAATGATGTTCTTTACCTCTTTACCATATAGTTTAATGGTACTACACTAGTACTATGGTTACCATGGCAACGTATTTTTAAATTACATGCCAGACACAGACGCGTAGACATGGGGAACGGAAGCAAATGGGATTTGCTTGGGATTTCATTCTAGACTGTCACATAGCTTGTTTAGTTTTATATTTGTTTGTAATAGCTTGAAGATATTGTTATCTTCACTTTAATATATTTAAGAGCAAGTCTTTGTTTGAATACTAACTTCCCTTAAGTTTATTCCATGTTACAGCTGTGTAGAACAGTACGTAAGTTTAGTCTTTTTTGATAACTCTGACACTTTACAGTAATCTTACAAACAACGGACAATTAGACCTGCAACAACTATTAGTTGGTACAAATAGTTTATTGGTAGTATTGATAACATTTCTTGTATTGTAAACAGTGCTGAAACGTCAAGCAAACCGAGTTTGACCCTTAATTGCAGTATTATCTATACTAATATTATAAAGCTGAAGAGTTTGTTTGTTTGTTTGAACGCGCTAATCTCAGGAACTACGGGTCCGATTTGAAAAAATATTTCAGTGTTAGATACCGCATTTATCGAAGAAGGCTATAGGCTATATATTATCACGCTACGGCCAATAGGAGCAGAGCACCACTAAAAAATGTTATAAAAACGGGGAAAATTATGGCCCATTCTATTCTCTCTTATGTGACGCAAGCAAAGTTGCGCGAGTCAGCTAGTATTAGATAACCGAACTACCGAGCAATGTTTCAAACCTTATTTCATCCCCATGAAGGTTTACTTTCAATAACCGTAATGGCCTGTTTCATTCTGTATCTTCAATATTATCTCAGTGTCAAATTTTATCAATCCACCTTGTGTTGATTTGATGAAAAAGTAACAAATAAGTTTTTACACATACTTTAGCATTTATAATATTAGGTCGGGGAAAAAGTCTTTTCGCATTATAATATGTATGACCTTGTAATAAAATCTTTTCTCGACACAAAGAACCTCGATATTTTGGTACCTCACGAGCTCACTGAAAGAAACCTAATGAACCGTGTACTCATTTGTGATTCTTGAAGCCAAAGAGATTTTATTGCAAGTTCATACATACTATAATGCAAAAAGACTTTTTCCCCGACCTAATATTACTTAGTAGGATAGTTATGTGCTACAAAAGGGCTTGTATCTTACACCTTTCATATTATAAAACGATGCTAACAAAACAAGGACAGTGCGTCACTTAAGTGAAGTGTTGATAGTAATATATTAGAAACACGAGTGATTGATAACAGATAACAAGCAGGTAGTGAGTGGACAATATTAATAACTTTAAAGTGTGGCTATTGTGGACAAGTTATATTAAATTTATTATAATACATTTCTGTCTCGCTGCTGAGCAAGAGTCTCACTCCCGAAATAAGGTAGATGCTAGGTCCTGGGTTTACCACACTGAATCTATGACACTTTGCATTCATACAAGAGTCGTTTAAGACACTCAAACAAACTTACATGGCTTTGGGTCTATTGTCCTAGTTAGCAACCACCTTGATCGCATTTTAACGTGCAATACACAGAGATGCTGAACATAAATAAAACTACGTATTTTTGCGTAGCTTAGCGTCCCTGTGCTTCAAAATGGGTTCTAAATGTCGACCCTGGTTAATAGACATAGATAGTAGTTATATAAACCCAATAGACATAGTAGGTGTTAAGCCACAACAAAAGCCTTCAGGAGCCTTAAAATCTTTGTCAAGGTAGACCACTAAATAACATTATCTTCATCTTGACCTTACCTAACTCACTATTTTTTTCTATAACTATCTATCAGACGTTAACTCTGTCTAACCCTTATATAAGTGAATTGTCTAACCAAGTAATTAATGAAAAGGTGCTTACCCATCTAAAACCTGTTCACGACAACGTCGCTTAACCTCATCCAATATCTATCGAAGTAACTTTTAAAAGTCCAAATGCATTTAAATATATTATCAAAACATCCCGGATCTATAAAGAACGGTACATACAGTTTGAAACTTTCTTGAACATCGCGTGACCGTGTCGAATGCCTCGCACAAATCACTATCTCCTAGTTTCAGTGCATATTGATAGAGGTCGTTGTGCCGTACTAGGTTACCTATTGTACGATCAGTTTTCTAAGTTTTAAACTGTGACAGTTGAAGCAAATTGTAGTGGGTTAATGTTTTAAATGGTACACACGAATCGGTAGGTTTTTCAGCAGTTGCCATATTATGGTTTTGTTTGAATATGCCCATTAAACATGTATGACACTACATAGACCGTTACATAGTTCTATCACGTTCTCAAAAACCCTGAAATGTCACTTGTTATTTTTAAAATATCCTGAAGTTACTAATAAATGAATTTATTTTTATTTCAAAATCAAAATCAAAATCAAATCATTTATTCATTTCAAATTCAAATTCAAATTCAAATCGTTTATTGCTTACTAAGTAACATACAAAAGGATCTTATATTAGGGTAGTGACAACTTAGTAACCTTTTTCAGGCATTGCAATTTTTACAAGGTAGGGTAAGGTAAGTTATTAAAATTTTATCACTATGTCTAGATTATAGCTTCTACATAATAAACACACTACTTTAAATTTACATTGCTTAAATATTGTAAATGCAATTTTCATATTTTCCTATAACTTCTTATTTCATAAGCTTATTATAATTTTATGACTAACTTAAAACTATAGGTTTATTTTTATATTGCTTGCAATATAATATACTACATTATAGTACAGTAGGTATACTATATACTATTTTATTTCTTATTACTATTGTATCTATGTAACAATTATATAGTTATATCTTTTATGTTTAATTTTCAGGTACACAGCATCAATTTTATAATTATATTTTTAATATATCATATTTATGTTGCTTACAATATAATATTCTACTAACTACATTATAGTACAGTAGGTATACTATATATTATATTATTTTTTTATTACTATTGTATCTATGTAACAATTATACAGTAATTATATCTTATATGTTTAATTTTCAGGTACACAGCATCATTTTTTAAATTATATTTTTAATATATCATATTTGTGTTGCTTTCAATATAATGTACTTACTACTAACTTAATTTTAGTACAGTAGAAATACTATATACTATATTATTTCTTATTATTATTGTATCTATGTAACAATTATATAGTTATATCTTATATGTTTAATTTTCAGGTACACTGCATCATTTTCTAAATTTTATTTTTACTTTATTATATTTCTCTTTCTTTTTCTCTATTTTTCTTCCTCAAAATATTCCTCTATACTATAAAAACATTTCTCTATTAGAAATAGTTTTAATTTTTTAGAAAATGGTCCTATTTTAGTTTCTTCTCTTATTTCTAATGGTAACTTATTATATATTTTTATAGCCATATAGCAAGGGCTTTGGTTAAGCATTTTTATTCTAGAGGGCGGTAGGTATAGCCGGTCTTTATGCCGGGTGTTTACATTATGTGTATCTTTTACTTTTGTAAAGTGTGTAATATTTTTAAAGACAAATAAGCAAACATCTTGTATGTATATTGACGGTAGTGTAAGTAACTTGTGTTCTATAAAATAAGGTTTGCAGCTGGTTCTTTGATCTATTTTAACTATTATTCTGATACATTTCTTTTGTAATACAAATAGTTCTTGCATGTTGACACTGTTTCCCCATAGCATTATTCCATATTTTAGCCAGGAATAAGCGTAAGCGTAGTAAGCCGATAATGCTGTTTTTAAATCTGTACTACGTTTTATTTGGAATAGGGCATATGTAAATCTGGATAGTTTAGCTTTTGTGTCTTCTATGTGAGCTTTCCAGTTTATATGTGTATCTATATGTATACCTAGTAATTTAAATGTGTCTACCTTTTCTAAGGGTATGTTATTAAATGTGGTGTCTAATTCTAGGGGTTGTTTCTTATATGACCTAAATTCAATGATTTTGGTTTTGGTGTAATTAATTAAATTTAGGTCAAATATTGACACTTATGATAGTCGTTACAATTACTGAATCTACCACTAGCTCGGAAAGGGGGTAGAGCCTTATGAGAAGAGCTAGCGAGAAACACACGGCCACTCTTTTCAATCGCCAAAAAGTTTTACAATGTGGTTGATACAATAATTGATCATGCGAGGAGCTGCCAACAATCAGCGATATAGACTAAACGTCAATTAAGTTAAATGAACATAGCTAGGTTATTTATTAGTCTCTGATCATACCGTATGTTGGGAGCACCTACTAGCATGTGATAATAAGAATATGGGCAGATTTAGATAGTTAAACACAATTCTTAAGATTTCTGATGTAACAAACAAAATATGGTTTCATTTTGATGTTGTTGTAAGGCTGCAAGTAATTATTATAGATATGAAACGAAGTTTATCTGCGGGAAACGATTTTCTATCTGATCTTCAAACATTATCCCGAGAGATAATAACTGCTGAGCAGAAATCATTCAAATTCTGAGACAGCGTCACCTGAAGTCTACCTTAAGATAATTCTTAGTAGCTACCTCAAAATTTCAGCACTTTACACCTGCCTCTAAACCCTAAAAGAGGCTTAAACCAAAAGATTCTTCTCAAAAGCACATCACTAACAAACAAACATACAAAAAAATTACCATTAACACTGGCAATCCAGCTCGTTTCTCCCTCAAGAATTGGGTCAACACGTTACTGTCTGAGGGCACTCCAGCCGCCAGGTGGCGCTGTCGAGTGCAAGTGTCGCACTAATGGCACTCTTTGTGCTTTTCTTATTTTTAGTTTGTTTTACTTATTTTAATTAAATATTTGATGTTCTTTAAAGCTTTTTTAAGGATTATCCTTCGTATTTTTCAGGCATTTGTGACTGATTAAAAGTATTTAAAGCTTTTGACCTACGTCTGACAATAAAGGGATATGTGGGTACAGTCAGCTCCAAAAGTCGCATAACAACTTCATATTTTCAAAACCTCTGTGTTACCTAACTTTAGTCTTAATACCTTACTTGAATGCCATATTATGATAAATATGATACTAATAGATATAAATTAGCATCTGTAGAGCATTCTTCTCCATTGTTCTAACTTAGTCATGAGTTTTATTGTAACAAATTATTAAACAAATAGTCGGAACGTGTGTAACATGGCTTTGAAAGAAAATAAAATGCTGATTGCTGCATTTAACACTCAATAATTCGATAATTTAATAAACTGTACGTAAACACATTATATATTTTGTTTGCTATTTATTATTTTGTATTTAGTTATTTTGTTTAGTACACAATTATAAATGATATTCGCAAGGAGGGTTGCCAATTATCACTCAATCGATAGTAAGAACGTCAGCCCAATGCCTCTTATACCACGTTTTTGAGAAAAAACTTTCTAACCCTACGTAAAGTGGGATAAAGACCAATAAAAGAACATTTGATTGTTACTTGCACTTTGAAGAACCATTTCGTCTTTACAATTTTCATCATCACTCACTTTACAAAAAAACATTATTCTTCTAAAAATTACATTCTTTTAGTCATAAAATCCAGACTTTAACCTACATAACCTCACTGTTAACACACACGAGTTCACACGAGACACTTAAGTCCAGTCGCCTGGCTGCCAAATTACTTGGCACTTAGACACAGGTCAAGGCACTATGGACACTAACTGCTAAAGTTAAAAAGGTTAGGTTTCTTTACGAGTTCTGTGGAGATATAAAATAGAAGAAAGTGTCATATTTTTAAGATCTCATTTATGGTGTTATTTAGTTAAGAGTTCTCTTTATTTAATACTAAAGGCGACCCACGACTTCGTCCGCGTGCAAACCCTTTCCTTGTAAATCCCGATCCACCAGGAACGCCGGGATAAAAAAAAACTTATGTGTTAGTCTGGGTCTTCAGCGGTTCAGTAGTATTTGCGTGGAAGAGTAACAAACATCCATACATACATACATTCTCACAAACTTTCCCATTTTATAATATTAGTAGCATTTGTTTTATTGATAGTTAGTAGTTTTGATATAAATTAATAAAAAATATTTACCTATTTACCATCAAATCAAGTATCATCAAAATGGTGTCTTCTCAAATCTTTGTCTAAAATATATTTTTGTTTGCCAAAAATATGTCAAGACTCGTATTTGGCTTAAAATGTATTAAGTAAAGCATTTTTATATTGAAAGAAAACTTTCTCTAAATATTTTTTATTAGCAAAAAATCAACATTTTCTCAGAATTCTTTAACATATTATGCATAATGGAGAGCACTATATTGTGGCAAGCTAATAAACCAAGCCTTGGATTTATTTGACCTGCGCTAAGAATAGCCCCCTATTTGTTCCCGGGACCTTCGGGTAACATCGCCAGTGCTCGGAGGTACTCGGGGGTTCACGGCTAATGGGATAAGATGGCTGATTTATTTGTAATACTTTGTGTGATTAGGTTTTCTTGCGTACTTTGAAAAACTTTCCTTTGGAAAATGGGTACTTTATGGCTTTTTCTAATCTTATATTATGAATAGCAGTATGCAATAGAGAACCTAATGCTTAGGTACTATCGAACCAACAGATTCATGACCCATTTTGCCGATAATTCGCTTGACACCGTCAAAACAGTAAGAATTTCGTCTCTATCGTCAAAGTTGCACTTAGGACATTTTAAACATGCATACGACTGTGTTATGATGTATCTACGACTACATACAACTTTGACCTTTGTTATTACAGTCTTCTTCTTATCTTCTTATCGTATGGTTAGTGGTCAACCTAGTGTCAAAGTTGTTCAAGCCGCCCGAAGGCCTTTGACATGGCTTAACGACTGTTATCGTAGTAGATAACAACCGGGACCGACTTTTAACGTGCCCTCCGAAGCACGGAGACGCCCAGTTCAAATACCACTATGCGGTCACCCATCTATGGAATGACCGCGCCAAGGGTTGCTTAACCCACAGATCGTTTACCGATCGGTGAGCGCAACTGGCTATGGGCGCATATTACAGTGCGTAGATACGTTTTCGATAAATCACTCTTAATTTGAATGTAGAATGTAAATAGTCTAAACTCTTTTCACTACGAAAAAACCTATTTGTGTCAAATATCAAATAGCACGTCATTTAGAAATCTGTGAAACGATTAGGGTAACCATTACAGTCCTTGCCCATCATACAATGATTGCCAATGTTAAGGAATAATACTTTTATTTTAATTTCTAAAGTAACCAGTTCAAATTAATTGCGATATATGTCATTTTTAGAATATTGGTAACATCTTTAATTTATAGAACTCATGTCCGACGTTTGTGCGACAGGCGTGTAGTTCGAAAAGAAAAAGTAAAAGTTTGTTGCAATATTTGTTAAGGATAACACATTTGAATTAACAGTATTCGCTAGTATTTATGGTTTTTAAGTGTTTTATATTGAATTAGTATAAAGTTATTGAAACAAAGGACTGATGTTCTTTTAGAAAGAATATTTAAGTTGCGTTTATAATAGAGTCTATGTCAATGTTTTACTAAATAAAGACACTATTGACCAAAATTGTGTATCAATTCCTTAACCGGGTAATAACTATGCTGGTTACCCTATATTATTTAATTTTTATAGTTACATTATTTCCTATAATGGCCGAATAAACCATGCCCTGAGTGGGTATCGAACCCACTCCTGACGCGTCGCAGTCGTAACATCAACCCACTACGCCACGGAGCCTGTTGAAAACGGTAGCAAAGCATTATTGTATTGGCGCACAAAGATTTGTCGCAATAATGACAGATAACAAATTCATTACCAAGGAAACGAAAGGTTCAAGCCAATTTCGACCTACGCGTATATAGACGCGTTTTAGAAAATGAGCACATGGTGGGTCATGATTCAGTTTGTTCGATAGTACATTGCTATAGGCTGTGCCACAATGGCCACTTACCAAACTTCAGACATTACACGGGTACATTCTCATTTAAGAATTTCAAAAACCCTATAACTTTGCACGAATTGAAAATCAAACTACGATATCATGGTCAACATACTCTTACGCAGATAGAGTACTAGCGGACCCGCGCAACTTCGCTTGCGTCACATAAGAGAGAATGAGACATAATTTTCCCCGTTTTTGTAACATTTTTTACTGATAATCTGCTCCTATTGGTCGCAGCCTGATGATATATAGCCTATAGCCTTACTCAATAAATGGACTATCTAACACTGAAATGTTGTGCTGAAATTTAAACTGAATTTTTCAAATCGGACCAGTGGTTCCTGAGATTAGCGCGTTCAAACAAACAAACAAACAAACTCTTCAGCTTTATAATATCAGTATAGATGTGACTTTGGAAGCCAGCATTCCCAGATTTCATTTCTGGCATGTTCAGAGAGCTTCTATGGAGAAATGTATGAAAATCTGATCAGCGCTTCTTGCGGGCACCTTAAGATCTATTATTTACAGAACATTATAACTATCAAACTCTCGATAGTGATATTACCGACTGTAGAGAATCAGACTACACTTTTCACTTTAATTACGAGTATTCCTCCGCATACACCAACAAAATGAAATCATTAATAAGGTATCATAATTACAATTTATACTTTTTCTCTTAAGCTATGCATTCACAGTAATAGAAAACCTCCCCTTCTAACCGCATTTAATTTTTATCTTCCCTCACAAAGAGGGCGCATTATGAAAAGTAGGGAAGCTTTTAATCCTGTAACGCATTTATTCCTGGCTTCGCTGTTTAAATTTTATTTATGGTTTCAACCTGATCATTATGATTTAATTATTTTTGTTTTTTGTATAAAAATATCCCCAAATTCAACGAGAATGGAGTTTGTTGCAAGTAATCAATTTTTAAAAATAATTTGTGACTTTAATTGGAGTCCTGGGTTGATACCCGAGTTAACCCGAGGCTTCAGGCTAGTAAAACAAGAAATAATTATGTGTTTGGTCAGGAAGACTGTATACATAGAAATGAAACCTTGCATACCGTGGAGTGCTATAAAACAGTTCTCAGGTAACTGATGCAGTCTCCAAGCCGCACTTGGCCAGAGTGGTAGACTCAAGGCCTAACCCTTCCCTCATACCGAGAGGAGAGTGCCCAACAGCGGGACCACGAGTACCGATGTGTGACTTCTATCTCTGTAGCAAATTTCATCAAAAACCGTTTAGTCGTTGATGCGTGATTGAGGAACATACATCCATCCATTCACAATTTTCGCATAATAATATAAGTAGCATTTCTATGTCTCTCTGTATACTATCATAACTCACATGAAATCCTTCAAAATATACACCTGTGCCTACATAAATACAGGTGTAATGACATATAAGGTGCCTAAAATAAATAGATCATGAACATTTATCATATAAATAGTTAGAGAGCTCGACACGGTAGCGCCATCATTCATAGCGCGTCGATACATATCTTATTTGGTACTTTATTACATAACGTAGTATATATGGAGCGGTATATAAAATGTTTATAGCCTGCCTTATTATAACAATGGTTCGTGTGTAAATTATTTTGTTAATTAAGTCTTATGACCGAAGTAAAAGAGGCCGCGGTGGAACGACTCGTGCAACCAGAGTAAGTTGGCACAATCTAGGATTGGAAATGGATGGGTAGCCGCTTATAAAAAAAAAATTTTTTCTCACCACTTGAAGACGTCATTTAGTTTTTCATATACTACAGGTAGTCCCTGAAATATTTCAATATTTTTTTTATGAATATAAGTAATTTGATTGGTATAGATAAATAATACGTTTATATTTCTTAACTGATTTGATCTAGGATAGGTTTGAACTAACAATCATAGTCTACTGCGCAGAGTGCAGTTACTATCACATGCCGTTTTTATAGCTTACATATGGCTTTTATCAATCGGTACCATGATGAGTTCCAGTAAATAAACAGCATTTTATATCGATTAGTCCGTAGATAGTTTTGAGATATACCCGTGCTTACAGGGCACGCTCAAACTGCTTAAGTTAAGTCATAAATCGCTTGAATAATTTTGAAATTACATAAAATCACGCCTTTCTCTCATAGGGGTAGACTAGAGAACCCGAATTAGTACGATCCTTACAAACTATGCTGGGCCAAAAAATGTAGAAGGATGAAGAATATAAAACCCTGGTAGATGACATTGCTTACTATGTTTAACTCAATTTTCACTATCTAACAAGGGTCAATCACCCCAAAAACCTTTCCAAAAATAATCTTCAATGTTACCAAACTTCTAGCATTATTTACACCGAAATCTTCCTAATAACATTACCTAAAAAGTTCCCGACTCATTACGTAAAAGTTCATACATTTATTAACGAAGTGGCCGGAGTAACCCAAAAGTTGGGAAGAACAATTTTTATTTAATTACTTGGAAGAAAATTGTTTTGTTTATTTATGAATGGGCTTGTTAGCTAATGGTTTCGGTGGGTATCTCGAAATAGAAGTCATTTATCAATGAGTATTGATGGCTAAGCAGTTTGCCGAATAATTATAGTGGGTATAGTATGGTAGTAGTTTCGGTCAGGATATTGTAACTGAAAACTTTGCCGATTTTCGTTTAAGAATGCGCATGTAAATAACAACAAAGAATTGTTATATTGATCAATATAAACTTTCATTGCGGATAAGAATTTAAGATTTTTATGAAATAATAACTGTCTTAATGAAAATTCAACCAGTTTCTGTTCCATTATACAGGGCATGCATGCATGCGGCTTGATGCCGCATGGGCATGAGGGTGATCCACGAGATTCCCTATACTACTTAGATGCAAGTCTTCAAACTTAACATTGAATACTTGTTTTAAGATCATATTTAACAGATCAAATCAAATCTTTGTATTTTGTACAAATTACAGTATACCAAATTCGCATTCATTTTGCAAGTTATCGTATCTCTGGTATCTTCAGCGTAGATTGAAACCTTTCAAACGTACAACTTAATCCTCAAATCCTTACATGTCTGTTCCCTGAAAACGTGTTTTTGGAAATTGGAATTCTGTGATTAACAACCTATCCTTTGGGGTCGTTGATACCAATTAATTTATGTAGATTGTATTACATATGTGTCACAGATAGAGGCACGTACATACATATATATGTATATCAGTTATGTATCGCAGATAGACGTAGTTATACATTATTAATAATTATTTGGGTACTTATTTGACTGTTGCCTTCGTCGTTCTCAATAACTTTTGTATTATATCTTATTTAATACGTTCATGTGAATAATGTTTGGTAATATTGTCATAGCTTAAACATTTGAACACATTTCAATAAACAAACTTGCAATATTTTAAAGCGCTTAAATTCCACTTTTAGAGAAGGATACCTACATAGTCTACAGCTTAACCCCTTTCCGAATTGGAACTAAAAAGGTACAGTTTCGGTATATATTTCATTAAGATTCTATGTAGATTGATTGGAGTTTAGAGTGTAAAATAAATATATCAAAAAGTATTGATCCGAGTACTTTGTATCCGTTGTTTGTATGTTTGTGAAAAGTCCCCGCGACACTAGAGCAATTTTAGTTCGGGAGTTGTCTTTTTAAAAAAGAAAAGAAAAGACCAATATAGATAATAACTACATACATTTATTTTTCCGTAACTCCTAGAACACCATATTATCATACAAACATAATTTGCACTTGACCAACAATTAAACACTATAACACTAATATAACACCACACACTCAGTCAATATGTACTACATAACCACAGTAATAGGGCAAGGCAATTGGACACGCAATTCGGCTGTAATATAAACCTCTCGCAAAACTCGGTCACTGGTGGAATGAGTTGGACGTGGATATGCGGATAATTGGAGAATTAACTGTACGTTTTAGGCTTCCTAGATATGCCCTAGGACAAGAATATCGAAACGTCGGGTGAACAAATAAGATATCCCAACTTTTAATTTTCAATCGCGTTTAAGACCCGTTGCTTTATAATACAAGCAATAAGAGTTTGCAAGGACAGTTAATAAACTACGTACTTGTATACATACAGATTAGATTAACAGTAATTTAGAACAGTTTTTGAAGGTATGCAAAATCCCCCATACTTGGCCAGCGTGGTGAACTCAAGGGCTAACCGCTGCTTCATTACGGGAAAAGACCCTTCCCCAGCAGCTGGACTTAAATGGGTTAAATATTTATTTATTTATAAAGATAAACCCTTAGTTCCTTCGTGACTAAAAAGAGTTAGAACAGCACCAAAATGATTTTTTATTTCCTTAATCATCCCACTGCTGGCTGCTAAGTCCAACACGTTGGCCAAGTGCAGGTAAAGACTGTGGATTAAAAAACTCTTTTAAAGAACTCTAAATTATATAAGATTTTATGTGCGATATTTGAACAAGAAGATTTTGTGTGTTACCTAGATGTTGAATCTTCGACCATATTCGTGGGAGGCAAACGCTAATACCAGTCTGCTGGTCTGCTGCTTTACTTGTACTGAGGAAATCACGCCCTTTTCTCATAGGATCAGGCAAAGACTATTGAATGCTACTTGCTACGATCCTTACAAACTTCCACATCCATACATCTCGTCATACAGAACCGCCGGTTACGACTAAGTCCCCATTTATTCCATAAATGAACAACAATAATCATATTCTTTTACTAAATAATACCGCTGAACTCCCAAACACATAGAAATAAATAAAAACGTCGTACATACACAGTACATAGGTACAGTCAGCTCCAAAAGTAGCTGATCATACTCAATCTTTTGAAACCCTATATACTGAAGTGTGCACATTATTCCATGGGAAACACATTTGCCATTGATTGAAATGTTTAATTCTAACTCATTGTACCTGATTTTTATCAGTTATTATCGAGGCGCCCATAGCCAGTTGCGCTCACGGATCGGCAAACGATCTGTGGGTTAAGCAACCGTTGGCACGGTCATTCCATAGATGGGTGACCGCATAGTGGTTTTTGAGCTGGGCATCCCCGTGCTCCCGTGGTCCCGGCTGTTGTCTACTAAGATAACAGTCGTTAAGCCATGTCAAAGGCCTCTCGGGCGGCTTGAACAACTTTGACACTAGGTTGACCACTAACCATACGACAAACAAACAATCAGTTATTAAAGCTACGTAACACAGAAGTTTTGAAAATATGAAGTTTTTCAGCTACTTTGGAGCTGACTGTACCTACATAATAAGAGAAGGTTGTTATGTGTGTTATTACGTATACCTCGGTAGTGACGGAAACCCTCCATTTTATTGTTCTGTACAAATGATGACGTCACTAGGAAAGAAAGCGAGAGAGATAACGGATATTATGTTTTTTACTAGTTTTTTTTTTAATAATTATATTGTGACGTAATACTTTAAATGAGTGTAGGTATAAGATAAGAGAATAGTGTAATAATCTTTTTCGTTAGGGTGTTACGACAAATTTATTAAAGTTGATTGATACATTTAATTGTAATGTATATTGTCAGCACCTTTTCATATCGTAGTGTGTAATAATCGGGTAATAATGAAGTCTGTTCAATTTGTTAATGTTCCTTTAAGTATAAAACACCTTGTCAACACATTTTTTGGCCAATAGTTATCGGTTTAGAGACGGTAATATTAAAAATTTACTTAGTGAATTGTATTTGTGTCTTTATCCAATTTTGTTGATCGCGTCCCTAAAATCTGTTGTACGATTAATACAATTACTGCTTCTAAAAGTGTTTCTTTTTATGACGATATTTACATAGCGATTACTTCAGGAAAAAAAGGATCATATAGCAACATCCTTACCTAGTATTGATTTTGTAAGACTGGGTTAGTACTCAGTCTCTGTTAGTAGAGTTCAGAGTATCTGTTATTACGGAATAGTTTCCGTAATAACAGATACTCTACTGCAAAGATCACGTGAAAATCTTTCCACTCAAATTCTCCAGTAACCCGGCACGGTATAGGCTCGGTAATTTACTGCCTCAATTCGACCGCAATAACTAGGAGGTACACGATTCAGACATTTTTCCTTCGTCCCTACTACATGATTATGTAATGTATATAGTCGTATAAGAAGAACATTCTTCTAAGGAAAGAATTGAAACAGAGTGGTTAGGAGTATGTATGATTCTATACAAAGATGAAATAGTTGGACAAGGTAAATTATTGTCTTTCAACTAGTGATGAGCCCGAACGGGGATGCATACTGAGTGCCGTAATAAAAAAGTAGTTCCTTGTAACAATGGAGTGTACACGAAATCTTGAAATAAATGCTTAACTTGGGTCTACGCTAGAAGAGCCAAGCACGAACAGGTCACGGGCATAGCAAAAAATTCTATCAAAAGCGCGCTTGTCCGAGGATATCAGTTCACACTACACGAATTTGTGCTCGATTCGTGCTCGAATCTTCTCGCGTGGACCCAATGATAGGCTACGCCTAATTCCAGACAAACACTGCAAATTTTGTGACAGGAAAACTGAGCAATGATAGGACCGTCTCGAGATTCAAACCCGGGAACTCTGTGTGAACAGATGATTTCAAACGATAAAAAACCACCAACAAGGAAGGCATTAATTTATCTAGTTAGTATATAGTAGTACATAGGTGTAATTATTTTGATTCAGATCGCTAGTACGTCGGACTGTCAGCCTGCAACTGCACTAACGAGTTCTGACCGCATTTTTATTACGAAACTACTATTACGTATATTTACATAATAGGAAACAATACACCTGGGTTTTTACATTATGGGTAGTTAGTTTATTATACCAACTTACTTTAAATTAATATTATAATCGGGTCTTTTTGCCTGTTTTACAGAAAACTATTTTCTTGAAAAAAAATGTTTTAATAAAGGTGACATTAGTGTTAAAATCTGATAAATAGATTTAGATAGTATGTAATCATACCTTAATTCGCAGATAGATTTTTGCTAAGAAATAATCCAGTTCTTTAGGAATACAAATGCCTTTGGAAACCCAAACCCTTATGACCCACAGTCATATACACTGTAAGGTTACGAAAGCTAGTTTAATATCCATTTGATCTAAACGTAAAAAAGACAGGGTTGCTTATCGTCAAAACAACTTATCGGATTAGGATTTTATTCGACTGGGTGAGAAAGTTTGTCCCACAGAAGGATAATAACTACCATTTTTAATAATATACAACTAACCAAACTGCGAACATAATTCTACTAAGTAATAAATAACCGCTTATCTTTTATAAATCACACTTAAAAATATTAGTTTATGCTAATAAATTATTCACCGATCACTTATCGAATGGTTCACATCACTATACATACCGATGACAGCTGTCAATCTCAACTGTCAATATGACGTCACGCTTGTCAAGTTTTAAATTCGGATTATTAGTTCGGAGTTAATGTTGCGCTATCGGTATCTAAGTATTAAAATTATAAAGTAAAATATTGTTATTAATGATATGCATCGTTTGAATATAAATTGATGAAAATTCGTAGTTAGCAAGATAATTTTCATATATAAGGGGTACAGTGGGTATTTAATGGGAATGCATAGGTGCATTCCCATTAATTCAAATTCATAATATCCTTTATTTCGCAAACTTCATTCAAAGTATTTGAATTAGTCGTATATTGTTTTTTTTTTCATAAATAATACATTAAGATTATGACTCCTTTTATTTGGCTTGCCTTCAAAGTGCAAAGACGCAAAAATATAATATTATTCAAACGGAATCCAATCCAAATCAACCACTCAAAATGATTAAGTTACTCAACCTAGCACAAACTGCAGTTAAGCCTTTCAATATTTCAAACAGATCGATAGTCTAACCTTAGATTACCGGTATTTTTCCGCTAATCCAGCCGAGAAGGTCACGTCACTAGCAGTATTAGAAACGAATCGAAACTTTACGGTTATTATTGGCTAATAAACGCTTCGGCTAGACATTTTTACAGCTATTTCTGAATAACTATAAACAGTTTCTATTTTCTTAGAAAGAGTTGTAGAATATACCATAATTTTTAGTTATGGTTTTACTAGTTTATTTAATTCAAATGTTAAAACGTCTCGGATTCGATTCCCATGTCAGGCAAAGTACTTTCGGTCTTTTCAATAAAAAAAAATATTTCTTAATAGTTGCCTGGAGATTAATTGCGTGCCCGGTATATGGTAATAAGCTCGCCCCCGTATTATGTGGGACTAACATTTCTAATGGTGAAATATAGGTGTATTTCATACAACCTCTACCTACATGTATGTATAAAGTATGTATACATTATATTATGTATGTACATATGTATTGGAATCTCTGCCAAGACATATATTATAAGGTATCGTTCTCCGAGCTAAAATCAAAGAATCCCTTAAATTAGAACAATTTAGTATCTAGTGGTTCTCCATTTTTCCCATTTTTAGGCGTGCAGCTTGCAGTTTTGTTAAAATTACGACAATTTCTTCGTTAAAATTAAACTTGCTTCTCTTAGCCATACTTTTCCTTGAAAGTTTCAAAATGGTCTGCAATTTATAGAACGTGCCTCTAAAAGTCTACAGCATGACGCCAAATGCGAAGTAAAAACTAATTCACGATGTTTTCACATCTGGAACTATTCCAAACTGCTCCAGAACGGGTCTGGATAAAAATTAGGTTAGGTCGTTCATTGTGCTCATATTAGAGTCGGTTTTTGTCTACAATTTAATTTGGTTGGCGAAGAAAGTTAATGAAATGTTAAGAAAAAATGATTTGAGTTATTTTATTAAGTAGGTTTCAATCGATATTGTTGCAAAATATATAGTTTAAATATAACAACGACAAAGCTCCCTTATTAGTTTACTTACATACAATAATACATGCGATATTCACTACCCAACATATGTATAATCTATTTATTTGCTTATGGTCAAATTCTATGCTAAATTTATTTTCTTTTGACGATTATTCCCTACTGCATTCCTACAATGTATGTACAGTCAGCTCCAAAAGTAGCAGATCATACTCAATCTTTTGAAACCCTATATACTGAAGTGTGCACATTATTCTATGGAAAAGAAATTTGCCATTGATTGAAATGTTTAATTCTAACTCAGTCTAACTGATTTTGATCAGTTATTTATTAAAGTTACGTAACACAGAGATTTTGAAAATATGAAGTTGTTCAGCTACTTTTAGAGCTGACTGTACGTGGTACATTTGCCGAAACATACTATGACTAATGACCTCAATTCAACTTTTATCTTTTTTCTCTTTTCTATCTATCCAATCCTCTCCATCCATCCATCCTTCATTTCTTCCTAGATCTTCAATAAAGCAGTGTTATAATCATCAATATAACCAGGTTATCAGTTCAGTGTGTCGTTGAAACTCGTCTAATTGAATGTGTGAGTAATCCATTATTCATTGAGTGACCACGGCTTCGCTAATGGACGATTCACTTTTTATTTAATGTGTTTTTACTGAATTCATTTGTTTTCACATGATTATATGGAAAATGTTGAGTTCTTCACTGATTGCTTTACTTCTAAGCTGATTACCAGACTGTCTTCTAAACTATTGTTAGGGAACTAGAATCCGATTCGCGTTTGAAAAAAGGGGCCGAAAAATAAATACTTACTTTAATATCTTTGTTTTGATTATATTTGCGGACAGCCTTTTGTGACGCGATCGGTATAAATACCTTATAAATACATATCAATATCGAGCAAAAACAAGTAAAATTACGTTAGTTGTATGGCAGCCCATATTAGGCGCTGTCTCCACGGGCGAGAGAATCGCGGCGATATTATCGTCGTGCCACGTATTTCTATACACTCTCTATGGAACCGTCTCCACACGGCGATAATATCGCCGCGATACGACGAGTGTCAACGAGCGTGCGAAACGTCAATACATCGTCGCTAGTCGGCCGCGACAAGCAGCGAGTCAAATGCAGCGTCATTTGTTTTCAATGTTGCCTCTTGTTTCGAGAAGCTTTTTAAACAAGGAAAACGCGGGCTACGAGTCGCGACGATACGCGGCGGAATTATCGTTCGTGGAGATTGTCCGACGATACAAGGGCGGACTCGTCGCGATTCTCTCGCCCGTGGAGACAGCGCCTTATAGCGGAGACAGAAATACATCATCTGTGAAAATTAGAACTGTCTTAACTATGACGGTCCAATAGATAGGTACAGCCTGGTGACGGACAGACAACAGCGAAGCCTCAGTTATAGGGTTGCGTTTTTACGTTACAGAACCCTAAATAAATAAATAATAAATAAATAAATATTGTGGGACAACTCACACACAGTCATCTGATTCGAAACTAAGCGGAGTTTGCGCTATGGTAACCAGATAACTGATAAACATACTTATATATTTCTACATACAAAACGTGCAGTTAATGTAAGTACGAGTTCGAATCCACTGCCAGACATCCTTCAATAAATCAGTAAGAGTTATTGTTTAATTCAGACAGTATATTTACATGTATTTGATATTATAATGTTGCAATATTCAAGGCAATTATATCTCCATTCACTACAGTCGTGAACACGGATATTTTTCAAAGTCAAATGCAATATTGATTTCGAAAGTAATGTGTTAGTCGTGAAAACGATATTTAAGAGTTAGGAAATGTGATATTTTATTGTTAAAGTGTTTATTACTTACAGCTTCCGTATATCGTTTATTGATAAAGCTAGTTTATGCCCACGTGAATAGATTTACAGGGATAAAAAGTATCCTATATGTTAATCCAGATGATAAACTACATATAGACAAGGTTTTATCAAAATCCGTTCTGTAGTTTTGCTTTTGGAATAACATATTTTTGTTCCTGTCCAAAGATTGAACGTACAGAGTTTTACACGCGCAGCCAAGAAATGCAAATATCTTACAGTAGCGCGATTCTCTACTACTATCGACTATCTACTACCGGTTATTTATCGAAAATTTTGTAAAATCTTACTTTGATATTTTTGTTTAGATTATATTTGAGGACTTTGTGACGCGGTCGGTATAAATAAATAATTAAATACCTTATTAATACATATCAAAATCGAGGAAAAACAAGCAAAATCGCGTAAGTTGTATAGTAACTCATGGATTATTGTATTATAGCGGAAACAGAAACATATCATCTGTAGATGATGATTTTTATTATTATATCTCTATTATTTTGTATGAAAAATTGATCAGCGCCTCTAGCGGAGGCCGTAGGAACTTTTTTTTTACATTTTAAATGTCAAACTCTCGATACTCGATAGTACCGACTGTAGAGAATCCCGCTACTGTCCATTTGATGGTCACCCTACAAGCGTGTTCAGAATAATTGATGTACATCACAGTTTTAATAGCCACGTGCTCTGTGTGTTGTGTACGTTTGTACACAAGTGTGTGTTGTGTACTGTGTGTGTGTAAAAGTACACAAATCGATTTTTATTGAGCTAAAACTATTTGTGATTCGGCTTTGATGTTTAAGTTTTATGATTTGAAATTGGGACGTGTTTTGTCGAGTATTAAAATGCAGGGAATAAAGTTTTATTTAGTTTGTAGGGCTTTTCTATAAAACTTGTTGAACCGTGCGGCTCCGCGATCAAAGTCTCATACCCCATTTCATTTGATTAGATTTAAATTGATTAAAAAAACCTATGTTTTCATTTTGAGAATTAAACCGTTATGGTTTTACAAACCAAGACAGCGATATAGTTTATGTTATTTTCCAAATCTTTAGCTACCTCCATATTACATTTTATCAAAAATGGATTAAGCAGTTTTTTTCGAGAAAACGTAAAGGCAGACAGACTCTCGTAAATAAGATATAGATTATGGATTGCCAACTTTTCAACACAATCACACCTACTAAATCTAAAACGTCTAGAAAGACTCAATATTGTGTAATTACATCAAGACTTCGTGCGACAGTAACAAACACACGTATAAGTACTATTGTCCTTTGTATTTCACGAGGAGAAGCAGATTTATTGCCTTCTCCAGCACTTTTGATTAAATCCGAGGTGAATTCCGACACGACGATCAGTCTGACTGTCTTGAATTGCTGTTTTAATCACTGTTGGAGATGCCTAGATGTTGTAGTTATACACCTAGGTATTACAGGTATATAAGTGATGAAATTAACTAGTAAATTTTGTCTAATAAAAATAAACAAGTGAAATGTAAATGTCGCTATTACAGTGAATAATTTATAGAAAAGTTTTGATAGAAACAAATTAATAAAATCCATGAATTCTATTCCATTCTATCCATTAATACATTCGTCATAGGGGTAGACAAAGACCAAAGAACGCCTCATGGTATGATCCTTACACTTCTCCCTTGCTTCATTCCCATCCATACATCTTGTCATCATATCCATTTATAACAAACCTATGCCACTGCCATAATATTCGAAACTATGAGCTAAAGTGTGCTATAAAGGATGTGAATAAGGCAAGGGAGGTTTGCAAAGATTGTACCAAGTAACGTTAGAATAGAATAGAAATATTCATTTGTTCAGTAGCTCAATTCTCTACTACTATCGAGCAACGACAACCGACCCGCCATCGAGAAATTTTGTATGAAAATCTGATCAGCGCCTCTGAAGGGTTTCGTAAGAAATCTTTTGGCAGTACATTCTAAATGTCAAAATTTCGATAGCTACCCGGTTGTCGGTAGTCGATAGTTGTAGAGAATCGAGGTACAGAAAGTAGGTTCTACGTAGTAGGTATGCTGTCTAGTTTCTGCCTTCTCTTATGAGAAAAAGACGCTATTTTATGTATAAGCTACAATATTTTTCTAGAACAAATACCATGCAAAAACCAATCATTTACGTAAATATTGCGTAAAAACCATTTTATCGGCAAATGTAGCTAAATAACGCGTAATACGGAGTCTAGACTGTAAATAACATGTGCAAACATGTCCTAGATACAAATTGATACATGGAGAGTATCGATAGCTCGCAATCGCAGCACTATAACGAATTTATATCGGTAACAGCTCTATCGATGGAATATCGATTCTGTGTGTTAGGGCTCGCACTAGAAAATTGTAGGTGTTTAAAATATGTGCATGTTTTTTTTGTGAACTAAGTAATCTGTTAGTTGTTATTTATTATTATCGGTGACCCATTATGTGCTATGGCTTTATATTGAAATGATAGGGATATGAAGTTAATAATAATTAGTCTTTAGTATATTTAATTTTTAGGTTGATTTTGTAAGCAATGCTAGTTACTTTTAACCAAAGATCATTGAGAAATAATCAAATTGAAGCCGAAGATATCGCGATTTCTTCATAATGCGTCTATACCAAGGTAAAATACTTCTCAAGTATTGGCATGTAATTCTACTTTAATAACATCAAATGGTAATATGAACAAAAACATTCAGCATTCCTATTATATAATCAGTTTTTACCCAGCCTAAAATCAAACCACACACATCCCAAAAATAACAAATCCACTTAAATTATCCAACCTAGCAACAACCCCAAAAGATCCCACACACCCGTATTACACACAGCCCTATCTATCCACACATCTATCTATCTATAAACTACAGTATCAAGGGAATAGCCTGCGGCGCTATCTGTCGTTCGCTTGTTTTTTCACAGGCTGCGTTTGTCTAAGTCTTTATTGCAGATATATTGTGTACGTGTGGTTATTTGTTAAGACTAACGTGTACTTTATAGGTTTACTAGTTGTTTATTATTGCGACCCGCAATTTAGTCTGCTTAAAAGATTACCTTTCGTACTCTAGTTATTTATACAGATAATAACTAAATAACAAAGTGAAGGTATCTCAAGAAATTCTTAAAAGAATAAAGAAAGAATGAATTTGAATACACTTGGACCACAAAAATATCCTGGCATTGGAAGTATAGTCTCGGAGATTACGCTATAAGAGTTAAAAAATGATATTTCAGATATTATTATGGTTCTCATAAAACATATTTTATGAGATCGTGAAGTGTGAAGCTTCTGGTATAATTCACCTATGGGTTTTATAACCCGCTCAAGATCATTCATGTCAATCAGAGCTTTACCAAACTGAAACTGGTGGTTTCCAAGATCATCCCTCACTAGCGAAACTACCCTTTTCGCAATAATAATAACTTTTACTGACATTTACTTAAACCAAATATAGCTTTACAAATAAACCGAAGCGCTCCAGAAATAATATGGTCAATCCATATCACTCAAATAACGTCCCGTGTCAATATCAATTATTTTATATTACTGCCATGGTGTGACGTCACGCTGTGCCAAATATACCACTAACACTTAGATAAAGTGCAAAGGTTAGGTAAAAGGTCAGGATAGGCTTTTATTTGCACTATCATATTACCTTCAATTATATCTGGTTAAGGTCGCCACGTTGCTACCATTGCGTCGGGAGGTCGTGGGTTCGATTCTCACACGGAAAATTATTTGTGCGATCCACAAATAGTTGTTTCGGGTCTTCTTGGACTTTGTGTCAGTTGTTTGTATGTTTGTAAAAGTCCCCGCGACACAAGAGCAAATCTTAGTGCGGGAGTTGTCTTTTAAAATATGACAAATATTTCAAGCTATACTCCGGCAAACAAAAGCAGTGAACTTAAACCACTGCGCCACGGAGGCAGTCAATTACTTCTTATACACATGTAACTGCGAAAATGTAGAAGCATATTATATAATTTTCTTTAGTAAAAGCATTTTAGTCTATTAAAGTAGATACTACAGATCTAAGTGGTGTCACATTGCGTCTGACATATTTGTCATTGATTATGTTTTGATGAAGTTCACGAAATTGACGTCATTAATTTCTTTTTTTAGTTTAGTTTTACCGTTTTTTTTTGTTTTATTACTCTTGACATTTGAGCTTGAGGCTCGTGCTTTTACGTCGGAGTAATTGAATTAATGAAATAAGACTTGATAGATTTATTACAGCAAGAGTCTTTTAGCGACAAGCTGTTTCTGTTTTAATTAGTCGTTACATAGTAACATTTTTTTTGAGATCTGTATTAATAATTAAATACAATTCTAATCTTCAAAATAATTACAATGATTGATGATTTCCTGAAGTTGCTACTATCGTGTGGCGTCCGATTAACATTAAAAATAACATGAAAATATTGTTCACACAACACACTAGAAGCGTCGATATTTTTTTACTGACTTCTTAAAGGAGTTATTCTCATCAAAAATATACCTTAATCAATTATTAATTAAATATTTCTGGATCAGTTGTCGAGATATAATCTAAAGTGAAGAAAAAGCACTCCCTAATACATTCTCCCGTTTATTCTTCCACTATAACTAACGAGTGTTTGTCTGTTTGTTGCAGCTGCACTCTGAGTACCGCAGCACTTACAAATGGCACGAGTACAAGGAGCAGCAGCAGGGCGTGGTGAAGCAGCCAGCTCCCGCGCCCACACCACCCTCCGTGCTGCCTATACAGAGGGGTATGTACCATCATACATGGCTTCCACCAATGGTAGTCACAGTATCCTTATCGTACTAACCTGCCTCGTTTTTGTACATTGTAGAAAACGTATGTCTCGATATCAACAAATTCCTACTGTTATTGATCAAAGGAGAATGGGCAAAATAGTATGGAGCCTGGGCGATCCGCGGCCAAACTTGATTTTTTGTTTTTTTAATGTAGTTTAGTCCTATAATTACCGTGTAGAAGTTTTATTGCCGCGACGCACTTATATGACGAACAAAATACATTTTTGTTTTTGAGCACTTTTAATAGTATAAAAACATATTTTTGGCTTATATTCGGAGATTAAATAAAAAGTACTTACTATTTATATTATTGCATACAAATGTAGACATTATTAATATTCGAACAATCATAACATGTAAATATATAAATATCGTAACAAGTAAACATCTTGCTCTTCTATAATATATTCACTGAGACGACTTATCTGTCTTGAATACTCAGCTTAAAAACGAGGCGTTCATAGCCAGTTGCGCTCACTGGTCGGTAAACGATCTGTTGGTTAAGCAACCGTTGGCGCGGTCATTCTATAGATGGGTGACCGCATTGTGGTATTTGAACTGAGCTTCTCCGTGCTTCCGAGGGCACGTAAAAAGTCGGTCCCGGTTGTTGTCAACTAAGATAACATTCGGGCGGCTTGAACGACTTTGAAACTGGGTGAACCATATGATAGATAGATACGAGTTACGATTATTGTTCATTTTGATGGCATTGCAATCGTTATAAGAAGATGTAACGTTATTACACAACATTAAATGCATTACAGACACGAAATAATTGTATTTGTTCTATGAAATTCCATTATATTTACATGTCAATATATTGTTTCCTGAAAGGATTGCAGCGAAACGTTCTTAGTAAAAGTTGTTCCTAGTTATCATTACTTTAATTTGACACTACTTTCATTAATGGCCGCCGACCGCCCAGGAGTGCCCATTCTCCTTTAACAAACATTCTATGTAATTGAATTTGTCAAGCTTCATTTAACATGTTTATGTGACAAAATCATAGTTTTTATTAATTTACCGAAATATTACTAAAAAGTTAATAAAAACTGACTGATCAGTAAAGAAAGCAAGGTTAGATAATAGTCTCCTACGCAGGGCAAGTGCCATTAATCTAAGAACTGGCCACATTTTATCACGATTATAAAAAGCTAATAATAATTCAAATATTGCAACCTTTTTCACCTAGACATAATTTTAATCATTTTTTATTATCCAGGGCCGATGGAGCCAGCGATCCCTCGTCGTAAAAAGTACCCGGGAGTGGCGTATAAGACGAACGAACTGTTCGACCCCGCCCCTGCTGACGACATCCGGCCCCAACAGGCTTC
The DNA here is from genome assembly GCF_050436995.1 of Anticarsia gemmatalis. NCBI lineage: Eukaryota > Metazoa > Arthropoda > Insecta > Lepidoptera > Erebidae > Anticarsia > Anticarsia gemmatalis. The sequence continues at coordinate 1,461,918 of NC_134769.1, forward strand.
TGCCTTTGACCGTGCCAGGGTAAGGACAATTATCATAAACAAAAACTTCTATCAAAACTACGCACGGTGATTTTCTACGAGTAAATACTTGTAGGGAAAGTTGTCTCTGAGTAAAGATGACACAGAAGATCCAGTGTTTTTCCATGGGGATACGGAGATATTAAAATGCCTCTTGTTCCAAGCAGACTTATTGCTTAATTCAAATTCAAATTTATATAATATACCAACAAAGATCTCGATCGTCGTTCTGATTTTATAAAACATCATATCATGTATATAGCAATCGGCCATAGCTACATATTCAATTCCAGACATAAGGACTTTTTTTGGAAATCTCTCAAAAAGAGTCTTTGCCAAGCACCCGGTTCCAGCACCCCTAATATATTCTTAAATGTTGGACAATATGGACCCTATTACTTATTACTTCTTTAGTCATTATTTAAAGTGGCCGTGCGTCACACATGATGACCATCAAAAAACAGCAAGGTGACAATAATCTCGACCATGCCGAGGCCACACAAAAAGTATAACAAAAACTTAGCCAGTCTATTGTTAGATCTCACTGACCGAGTTTGAACTAAGTTCAAGTTAATACCACGGTGGAATAACACGTATAATGGACTCGGCAACAGTTCTTAGACCAGAACTGTGCCAGGTGAGGTCTTTTTACTTACTATTCTAAAGGGTCTTCTTAATATCGAAGCTGTTCAAAGCTTATCATGACTTAATAACGTTTTGCCTCCTCCCGTAATCTCAAAGACTCTGCTGGTCTTTGCTCTTATGGCTTTTCAGACTGGAAGGCTTGTGTCAGCAGTGGAATTAGAAAATTTGAACTCTAAATTTCTTTGCTGCTAGTCCTTGCCCCTGATTCCGTCAACGACGGGAAGATTTCTCAGAATAAAATGCTATGTGTTAATCCTGGTTATAATCTATCTGTATACCAAATGTCATTAAAATGCATTTAGCAGTTTTGTCGTTATTAAGGAACAGCCACTATCCAACATCCAGACTCACATTTCGTAGCCCAATGGTGAGATCTGTCACGTCTGTCTGTCCGTATATCACAACAACTTTATTAAAATCAGTACGAATATCGTTGCCCCTTATTGTGGGTTTGTTTCATATCAGATTTAGTCCATGTCACTCAAGTTCTTGGTTATAGTCCTAACAGGTACTTAAAATAAGAGCTTGTTAAGATCCAACGATATTTCCAAAACAACTATTTTAACGTGTGTAATTGCCATGACAGTAATGCTTTACGCTTAAGAACTATCACAAAGAGTATCATCCGCTGTATCGCACTCCTAACTACACTTACAAGAATCAACCTCTTGAATGATTGTTAACTTAATTGTACTAATTAAGTACCAGTTATACTAGTTGCTGATAGATTATCTGCTAGATAAGTCTTTATCTGGTAGATAAAATGACAGCAATTGGGTGAAAAATAAGTCATTTTTTGACATATTCCACTTATGGTGGTATAATATGACGTAAAAGAAATTAAAATGTGTCTTGATAACTCTTAAAATGTTGAGTCATATAAAGTGTTCTCATATACGACGACGAACCTAAGGATCGTCTGTGCTAGGGTCATGGGTTTGAATCACAAGCAACAAATGTTTATATGATCACGAATTTGTTTTAAGTATAGTTAAACCACGTTAAACTATGGCCACTAACTAACCTCCGGTTTCTGAGGTACGTTTAGCGGTAGTTTATCTATTTAATAGTGTTTAAGCTCATATAAAAACTACTTTTTGAAACTTCTTACTATTTGAATAGATAAACTACCGCTGAATGTACCACAGAAACCGGGGCTATTATATTTTTGTTTCCACGCGACATCGGCAGTACAAACTCATTAAATTTCGTACACAGAGACATGTCGCTGTATGTAATGTCCCATGCAATGCTTCTTATTCTTCTTCTTATAGTATGGTTAGTGGTCAACCTAATGTGAATGACTTTTTACGTGCCCTCCGAAGCACGAAGACCGGTTCAAATATCACTATGCGATCCCCCATTTATGGAATGACCACGCCAAGCTTTGCTTAACCCACAGGTGGTTTACGGACCGGTGAGCGCAGCTGGCTATGGGCGCCTCTGAACGCAACATTAGGATATTTTTATATTTACTTATAGAAAGAAAATATTTAATGTGTTGTTTTTTTGTTATAGAGTGCTCAAAGGAACGACAATGATCGCGCTGGGCGGCGCAGCAAGTCCGAGGGACCACGGCAGCCGCGTTGGACTGATACCGTGGAACCTAAGGTATACTCACATGGCTTTATATCACAGACATATTTATAAACACAAGATATATAATACGTAACTATCAAGTCCAGTCATTTAAGTAGAAATTGACTGGTGACTGTAAAATTATCTGAAACTTACTAACTTACTGATTATTTATCTATGAGGGTACAAAACGTTTAAGGTCCTGTTTAAACTACTTCCATAAACAATATAACATATACTTGATGATGATTAATGAAGAGTGGTAGAGGATTTATTAAAAACTGTAATTATGACGTAACAATTATCATCATGCAAAGCTTTACAACCCACTGCAGGCATTTCTGCCCCTTGGAACACCGCTCAGACCTTTACTTGGTGTTATAGTTTCTACTCTCGCTCCGTCACACAAATGGCTGCAATTTTTACACGAGAATGCAATTGCTAATTCCACAAAACGACCAAGAAAAACAATTAGCTATCCGTAAACTAATAAAAGCAAAAGATAGCAGAATAAATAGTCATTACTTCATCTCAAGGTGAAACGTACAGACCAACAATGAGTCATCTTTATACAGACTTTGCTAAATTATCCACAATCGCGTCATTGTTTAATGGAGATAATCATAAAATTACTGACACTCTAAAATATTGCTTTATGAAACAATAAGTGCTCAAACAAATCTAAAAAGAAAAAATGGCTTGTAATTAATGAATACTTATGTAACTATGCGGTTTCTGTAATATAAACAGAAATTACATAGGTTATGTTGTTCTCCAAATAAAATTTATCTAAAGTTTTGTCCAATTCGGTTCATCTATTTTGGCATGAAAACGAAATAACATGTTTTGAGGACTTGCAGTTTTTTTCATTGAAATAATGTAATTAATTATAGTAAATAATAAATATATTGTCATATTTTTTTCGATCCTACACTCACACTCCATCAGGAGTTTTGTGGGACATCTTCTAAATAACTGTTATAAAGATGTTTAATAAATAAATACATATAATTAGCACTTATGGATTGGTCAACGGCTTACTATATAATAGAAAATACTTTACTCTATCTATACTAATATAATAAAGCTGAAGAGTTTGTTTGTTTGTTTGTTTGTTTGAACGCGCTAATCTCAGGAACTACTGGTCCGATTTGAAAAATTCTTTCACTGTTAGATAGCCCATTTATCGAGGAAGGCTATAGGCTATATATCATCACGCTACGACCATTAGGAGCGGAGCAGTAACGAAAAATGTTACAAAAACGGGGAAAATGATAACTCATTCTCTCTTACGTGACGCAAGCGAAGTTGCGCGGGTCAGCTAGTAATATATAAATATTAAAGCCTAGCAAAGCATACTAATTAATAGCTTTTCCAAAGGCTTTCAGTAATTCTGTAATGATTTCCTGAATATGAATCATTCCGGTCGCAATATTCTCACTTCGATAAAACCTATTTAATATTTACACGATTTTAATCTTATCTTGGCAAACATAATTTAGCACAATGCACTGGATGTCATAATCTAATATTGGCAAAAAATCTGTGTTGACTATCCTTTATTTTGTGGTTTGACTAAAGAAATCATAATCTGCAAAGAATGTCCGATAAAAAATATTATGATAAAATACTATCACATTCTTTCACTTGGAGGTATTTTTATATCGAGACTTTATTCAGAACTAGCTGACCCGCGCAACTTCGTTTGCGTCACATAAGAGAATCATAATTTTCCCCGTATTTGTAACATTTTTCACTGGTACTGTGCTCCTATTGGTCGTAGCGTGATGATATATAGCCTATAGCCTTCCTCGATAAATGGGCTATCTAACACTGAAAGAATTTTTCAAATCGGACCAGTAGTTCCCGAGATTAGCGCGTTCAAACAAACAAACAAACAAACAATCAAACAAACAAACTCTTCAGCTTTATAATATTAGTATAGATTTGTAGGTCAAATGATAACAATCAATGATATGTATATTCAAATCTTAAATCCTTGTAGAAAAGTACCTACCTATCAGCTAAACTCCTTCCAGTCATATTAAACTAGGACTTTATGTAGCTCTTTATGTGTCCCACTGTTGGGCAAAGGCCTCCCATTCACGAGTATTAATTACCTGCCTGGAACCCAAAACTTTATGAATAAGTATACAAAAGATCCCATTTCACCATATTACTGAAACTAATACTTATTAACGTGTTAATTTTTAAAAATGATTCGTTTAAGATATACTTTTTCAAAGTAAATAAACTATGTAAACTACAATTAATACAAAAGGCTTCTGCGAATTATAAAAAATACCTATTTTACGAAAAGTAATCCTATAATCTCTGTCCACCCAACAACTTCACGAGGCTCATATCCAAGGCTACTCTGACCACTGGACTGAGTAACAAAGATAATATTTACACTAGACTGACCTTATAAGCCGCTGCTTTTACCCTCCAAAATAATACTATTTTATTTACTTTTATATGTAGAGTAAAGTAGTTATATACTTAGCTATTTTTTGGCGCCTAGTTGGCGGTATATATTCTTAGATCGTTTGCAAATATGATTCATGTGATTCCAATTGCCAATCGAAGATAGACAATACTTAAAGTTACGTCCAGACATCTTATATAATATTAAATGTATGTACTTCAACTACAGTAAATAATATACAATTATTTACTTATCCTAGACTACATTATACAGTCAGACGGGCAAACTAACTAGTAATAAATAATTCATTTAAATCTCTGGTATGTAATTTGGTGAATAATTTAAAAATATTAGAAGCTTAAGATGAAAATCTCAAATGAAAGAAATGTATTTACTACCTACATCACGTAATTAAATTACCATCATATTTTTGGGACAAACCTCCGGTTTCTGAGCACATTTAGCGGTGGTTTATCTATTCCACAGCGTTTTTTTATATGAGTCTCAACGCTATTGAATAGATAAACTACCGCTAAATGTACTCAGAAACCTGGGGTAAGACTCTTATCACTGAAAAAGCCTTCATATAAAAACGTAATAGTGCCAATACTATCCAAGGCCTACCCAGTTCCATTTCGAGGAACCGTAACCATGAACTATTTCCGATTGAATATCGATCCGAGCACAATTAACCTAATGTAATGTAATATGCATGGCGACTATCGTGGACTTTATAGATGGAATTATTTCGATAAATAAGTTTATTGGGGTTGATAATTGTGCAAGTTTTGAGGGTAAATGAAGAGCTTTGTTTAGTTTATTTATAACTAGCTGACCCGCGCAACTTCGTCACATAAGAGAAAATGCGTCATAATTTTCCCCGTGTGTGTAACATTTCTCGTTGCTACTCCGCTCCTATTGGTCGTAGCGTCATGATATATAGCCTATAGCCTTCCTCAATAAATAGACTATCTAACACTGAAAGAATTTTTCAAATCGGATCAGTAGTTCCTGAGATTAGCGCGTTCAAACAAACAAACAAACAAACTCTTCAGCTTTATAATATTATAGTATAGATATAACGCTTATGCTATCTTAAAGTGTAGTCAGAGGTGTATTAAATGCACCGGCGTTTTGTTTTAACTGTATTAGTGTCATGTAATAAGAGGCAAGTCTTTTGCCATATACCGATCGCTACTCAAACTCCAGACTACTATAAAATTTAGTAATACATATTATAGTGCAAATTAGAAAAAATAACAACCTCACTTTCCCCGACCAGGGACAGTGTTGGTCCCAGGTAATAAGTGCCGAGCTTATAGCCATAAAACTGTTTAAATACCAAACGCCAGTCTACTAAAATCTAAAATGATCAGAAAAAAATTAACATCACTGCCTGACCAGGGTACCTGAGACCCAGTACTCAGCAGTTGTATGTACAACAGTAAATATTTTAACAAACTTTGCTTTTCAATACTGTCTACACGACAAAACTGCAAACAATACTCAATATTATCAAAATACAAATTTATCAAACTACCCTCGCGCCTCGTCGTCAGCGATTGGCCACGTTTCACCCTGCACTTCACAACACAAACGATTGCCAAATGTCGCTACATCGCCGACTCTGCCAAATTGCACATTTCAGCACAAATTTGCAGCAGCAAGTCCATAATTCATGTGAAAATAGCAAACTTTGAACGTAGAATGGATGTTGATCATGTTAGTAAAGGCTGTTGTGTATAGTCAGTAAATTCATTGTTTTGCTATTAAAAATATGCCTTAAAATTACTTAACATGTAATTTCATTTGATTCATTTATTACGTCAAGTAGTAGTAGTCTGGTGGGTAGTGCTGCTCATGAAGTCTCGGGTTCAATTCCCGGGCCTAGCAAAGTACTATTGGTCTTTTGTAATTTATATTAGAGTATTACTCAATAGTAGCCCGGAGTTTGGTAACGTGCCCGGTGAATGGCAATACTTTATAGCGAAATATATGTGTACTATTATATACCTCTGCCTACACCATTGCGTATAACAGCCATGATAATATTATATATGTATTTAATATCTTCTACAACAATTAATTTACGATCGGTGTCTCAAAACCTATTCTTCTAACACTTAGCAGATACATCAAAGGACCTCTGACTCACTCAACTCTCTACCACGACCTACAGTGTGGAGTTCGTGACTCCGTTACATATTGTTATTGTTATTGAGGGTCACTTTCACTGCTCATACCATTGTTCTAAGTCTCTCACGTTGTATTACGATTTCACAATTGTTTACCAACATTGGTGGCCAATTCGCACTTACTTTAAAATAGGTTATAGCTTAAAATACTCGCCAATGCTGAAAGCAGTATAGAATAGTTGGTCTGTTAAGTAATCTAGATAAGAAAGCTCGGGTGCGATTCCCGAGTTAACATATGGTACCAATTTTAGAATATTTTTTTTTTTTTTTTTTTTTTGCTTTTAAAAGACAACTCCCGCACTAAGAATTGCTCTTGTGTCGCGGGGACTTTTACAAACATACAAACAACGGACACAAAGCACAACCAGACCCGAAACAATTATTTGTGGATCGCACAAATAATTGTCCCGTGTGGGAATCGAACCCACGACCTCCAGTTGCAGTGGTATCGGCGTGGCGACCTAAACCACTGCGCCACGGACGTAGTCGTAGTCATTTCTTCTAGTTGTAGTAATGCTGTACATTGCGCAATAGAGCATAGGTTTTGGTCCTACCACTGCTATACTATTCAGTTAAATTTCGAGGTTTAATAAAGTAAAACTTTATAAAAAAAAATTTTTTTGACGATTTGCAGCTATTCCAAAATAATTAAATTTAGGCCTAATAAGGATTTGCTGCACTTATGCCAATTTCGACTATAGCAAAAATACTCCAATTAATTGCCAAAGACACTCAAGTCCTTAATAATCTAGTAAAATAATAAACTAGTAAATCCCAAAGAATCACTCATTACGTAAAGCCTGACTATTACCACTATCGGAAGATAAAAATAACCTCACAACAACACAATCTCAAAAAGGAAATCACAGAAAAAGCCCAGACTAGTTAACATACCAGTTAATAATGGAACACATGCCAACACTTTATAATTAATGAATCAATCTGATTGGCATCGACTATGGCAGACGGAGCGAGGCACGCGCGCTCGACCGGACCACTTTTTATCTGTCTTGGCGCATGACTTTATTTTATGTGAAGTCTCTATTATCAGATGATTTAGACGAGCATGCCGCCGTTTAAGCCGTTGATGTATGTGTACCAAACTTACCTAGCCTACCTAAATCATCTATATTATTATACTAATGAACTAAGTGAAGCCAGAAGAGTTGGTTGGTCTGAACGCGCAAATATCAGGAACTAGTGGTTAGAATTGAAAAAAAAACTTTATGTTGTAGGAAAGCTATAAGCTATATAACGTCACGCTATGACTAATAGAAGCGATAAAAAATCACGCGTACGAAATTGAAGGCGGCCTCTAATATGAAGTTAATGCTTAATGCGATCAATGATGATGACGAAATTAAATGATTGACTAGAATTTTATGACAAAGTGACGGCAGCGTTGAGACCTATTCCTGTTAGAACATAATAAGCTGTCGCATATAATAACACTAAATAAGAATAAACTTCACATATTCTTTAGGATGTCGGTTATTCTAATAGGTTAGGCACCTTACATTCGATCACGAAGTTTTGATAGTAGTTAATATGTCTTATGTACATATATTATCAAGCGTCCGATATTTGAAACTTGTAAAAAATATACTTTACGAGAACTACAAAATTGTTATCGTAAAGTATAATATCTCCATTTAAGCTTAAAGTTGTTCCCAGACCTAGATTTTTACACACTGTTATATTAAAAGCCGTTACTCTCTAACCACTCTTTTCTTCTCCAGGCGACCACCGCCCTCGGTGACGTGATAGCAGCCAAGGAGCCCGAGGTGGTGAGCACGGAGTACCGCAACCAGTTCGCGTGGCCCAAGGACACCACGGACTCCGTGCCCAGGAAGAGCATCTCCATGGGAGCGCTCAAGAAGGCTGCTGTCGCCGAAGGTAGGCTCCATAACATTTAATTTTTTGTATAATTGTATCTATTTTTTGCCCAAAGCCTTACTTTACGTTTGATCTCTGAATAACCGAAAACTTATACCTTCTAGATTTTTTCTCTCGAAAATACTTCTCATTCTCAGGATGTATTTTACTTAGGTTAGGTAGAAATTTACGCATCTAACTTCCAATTTAACAAAAGAAATTGAAACTTTTAACCTATATTTTTGTACCTAAGTTGAAGGATGTCACTTTATTATAAAAATTGTAATACGTTACATAACGTATTACAATTTTTATAATAAATATTATGAAATTAAATTTTTGTCATGTAACTACGGTATTGATTTATTTGATTACATCAAAACTGTACTGTGATAGCAATCAAAAACTTAAAATTTTACATCAAAATATCTTACTACTAAATATCTGCTTTCTAGAAATAGTCTAATACACCCCCCATGTACACACCACCCTCAAGGGGGTGAGTTAGTAAGCACGTACAGCCAGCAAACAAACAAATATCGCTGGTGTAGTGTTCCCTCAGGACATCGATAGAGTCTCGGCGCCAATTTGGCACTCGGCTCTCCGACGCCGCTCAATGACACGCCCTGTCACTAGGTAGATACTAACAATAGAATTTTAGGTCGCTTTATGAATATTTTTCGGCTTTAAGAAGTACTGCGGTAGGTTGTACGGTGGTAGGTAAATAAGTAAACATAATCTAAATTATAATAAGGTCCATTTAATCATTACACTTTTTTTGGCCAACTTCAGAAAATAAGGAGGTTCTCAAATTTACTAGGTGTATTTAGTCTCAGTTTTGAACTTTGTATATGTTATAAACCGCTGGAAAACTGTCATGTCATGTCATGGCGATATTATTTATTTAGAATCAACATATATTTTTGATATTATGATATAAAAGCATGCTTTTTCCAGCCCTCAAGGTCTGAAACTACTCCCCGAAGTTTAAAATTAATTCCGTAGTTAGCTGAAAAATAGATTATTAGTTACAATAAATACTTGGATCTTTTATGTAGGTAGTTGATACATACTAACATTAGACCATAAGTGCTCTATCTTTAGAACCTTTGCAAATTTTATCTACCTACCTAAATGTCAGTCAAATCGATACAGCATACCTAGATTACCTAGGTTCACCTCACCTATGACCTAATCCCTTCAAGGAAACTACCTATTATTACATGCCTATTCCATCAAGGTCTACAATGTTAAATGAATTATAACCACGATACAATCCACATGAAACATAACCAACTACCTCGGCTTGTATTAAAGTTGGCAACTGCCACTGCGCTTTGTCGTTGAAAACTTAAATCATAGACTAATGTAGAGTAGGGTGACTATGGTTCGAAATACTCCTGTATTATTTTTTTATGTTCGAAGGTGTCAGTTTATCTTTAAAGTTTGTGTAGTAGTCAAGGTTTTGAATTCGCTTATTCAATAAAATTCCTAAAATTTTCTATGAATATTTTTACACTGTAAAGCGGTTTCATGTTCTCTGAATCAGTATTAATAAATTTACCAACTGGCGTTTTTCCAAACATTTGTTGATACCTTCAATATTTGAGGACGTGATAGTATGCGAACATATATCATGAAATAAAATAGCATAAAAACCAAATATTAAGTAACTTCTTAGTAAACTTCGTACACAGTACACCGAGAGTCCAGTATTTAACTGCGGAATAATTGGACTATCGCAGCGCATTGCGCTATCAACACAGAATACATGGGCGAGTCCATTTTTGACAGCTTGTCGCTTAGCAACAAAACTAGTAAAGCGTGTCGTGTCGTTCACTTATTTTTAGAGAAATTTCGATAAAAAATTAAGCTTCTATTTTTTTCATATCAAGTTAACGAGAATCGAGTACCGAGTACTCTCCATAAGTATTGAAGGTATCTCACCAGTCATACTGTATAGTTAGGTACTATAGAAATAGTAACTAAACTAAACTTAACTATTCTTAACCATTCCCAAGCAAAGACGAACCTTGTATATTTGGATAATAGGAAACTACTTTATTCCTTCGACCGACTGTGACGGGCTAACTGTTATCTGATTTCCGCAACTCATATTGATAACGTTATCAATCGGTTTAACCCAAGGTTGCCAAGATTCTTGAAGAAGACTGATTCATTTCATAAAACAGCTGACTGCCATAGAGTAAGCGAATAGTATGTTTCAAACTATAAAATCAATCGGATTTAGCGATTGCAGGTCTTAAATTGCAATATTTTACATTCGCATTTCACGAACCTACTTTCCATGTACAAAAAAACAAGTACTCCTTCTTCATTTAATATCTGCATCCCTCAAAGTAGACTGGATGATCCTATGTATATTAACACTGGCGTTATACAACTTTGTATAAAAAGTGTTAATCCATTAATAAATACCTATACTAAGGCTCTCAAACTTTACACTCTAATAAAGTTGTAACGTTTAAACAGACTTCTTACCAAAAAAAAATAACTGTTAAACAAGGACAATCATATTCACAAACAAACTCAGAAAACTAAAGTCTGTTATACTCAAGTTATCCTCCAAAACTCTCATACGAAGAACTACAAAAAAATGCCGTAAATCCCTTAAAGATTGAAACAAACCACATCCAAATCCTCACAAATATCGTGCAACAAAACTGTCTGTACAAAACCCATGGTAACCCTTCCACTCGTAAGTTATTCAGATAACTTCCCAACTGTGCATTCGCTATGAAATGCATAATTTATAAGCACGACCTATGAAGTGTTCAACTTTGAGGATTTTCACATCGGATGTATTTTAGTCGTATTTTTATACTCTCGTATTTTTCCGCGGCTACGTTGATGTGGCACGTGTATGTTCACTTAGGCACATGTTTGTATGGCGTTGAGCTTGTTTGGTTAAGCGACTTGCAATACTAATTTTCAAAATGAGAGATTGCGTGTGGACTAAATAAAAGATTGGTGGTCCTTATTCGCGCTAATGGATAATTTTCTAATGTAGATAACGAAAATAATCTTTGAAAAGCACTCACTATCACCGAGGTGCACAAAGTAGACATTTAAAATTTGCTCACTTCACCTAGATGATACGGTACCTGCGGACTAAACTGCATTGGGTACCTAGTTCCATAAAAACTGTTCAGTGTCCACCAAAATCAAATATCAGTTGATTAAAAAAACAAATCATTAATTAGCTAGAAATCATTACATTTTCGAACGTATTCGTACTGAAAATCAACCTTATATGAAATCGCCTTTACGCTCCCAGACTGTCTAGTCACTATAGTTGATGTGCAAATATAAACAATTCCGAATAAAACTGTTATTTTAAATCAGCATGCAAGAGAGACTGTTTATTTGCATGTCTTTTACACGATCGCCTGTTTTTGAGACAGGTTTAAAAACGAGATGGGATGAAATAATACATTATTAAACATCTACGTGTAATCCATTTAGAAAAGATCTTTGTTTTTAAGAAAGGCAAGTCTTGTTGTGCATTTTATTTGTCTTTGAATGATACAATTTATATTACTACCAAAATTTTACGTGACAACAGCTTATATTAAGTTCGGCACGTTTATTTGAAAATATACATAATCTACTGTCTTGCGATGGCACGGCTAAATAAATTGTTACTTTAGTATTATTATAATCTTTATTTCTATCCTTATATATTTAATTCTGTAATTGTATCTTCTTGACGAGTTAAAAACACAGCATTTATTCAAAGGCAAAATGGGTTATCAAATATAATTGTCTTATTCTGAATCTTGAAATATCAATTACCGAGTAACGCAACAGATTTGAAACAATTAATTCACCATGAAGCCTTAGCAAAAACCTTTAATTTCTACTCTTAGTTTACGACAGAGCCTTCAGTCATGATGAAATATACGAGACACGAGACATTAAGAGGCGAGGTCGTCGCAGATAAATGCGTTTATACTTATGTAACGGTTTGTCACGAAAACATAAAGCGTAATAACATTTATAATAAACATTAGACATAAGTTTTATTTATTTTACAGAATCTTGCTTGAATGACATTACGTATTTTTGTAATTGCTCTTTCTGTTAGGATCGGTCATTAACCTTAAATAAGTTCAAAAAAGTAACATTCTTTTGACAATGGCGGGACACGTGCCTTTAGCATTAAATAGCCTTTTTGATACATTTTAAGTGCTGGTAATTTTTAACCGACTTCGAAAACAAGGATGTAATCTCTTCTGCGTTATAATAACCGTGAACAGGGTTTCGATAATAGTATAATTTATGAACATAAATAGTATTTTTTATAACATCTCAATGTTCCCGTTACTATTTTATAATACCTTAAAATCTGTTACGACCTAAATGTTGTTCCGTATTTTCAAAAACATCTTAATTTACCTTTATAATAATTTTCCCGCCTAAACTTTCCAGGGTTGGTAGAAGCGGAGCCCCTGATGAACCATGTGGATGGGGACCACGATGATCACAAGCGATACATCGAAGACTACCTCTGGAACGGACAGAAGCCTGGAGTCCAGAGGTGGGTGTCCTCACAGACCTTCTACGATCTATAGATGACTTGTCTAGTACAGAGTTAGTTGGTTTATCTGGTTTATCTAGACGATGTTTTAATGTTTGCAAGGAGTGATAAATTTCGTGAGACAATGTGTAAAATATTTTTTGTGGGTAGTTCTAAAATGTTTACCTCACTTGAACATAAAGCACTGATTATAGCTGTGTTAAAAGATGAACCAACTAACTATAGACTAAATTAATCTAGTGAAACATAACATTCAAAATATTTTCACGAAATTAACCAACTTTAAGGTATTTTGTGAAAATATTTTCAAATTTCTACCAGCTTCAGCTTATCACATCCCCATAAGACTAAAGCTTCCCAAATACTTCTAGATTTTTCTTATAGATTGTTTCATTTTTTAATTATTTATCTTTTTCATATTTAAAAGCATGCTTTTCTTTAAATTTTAACACTCAACAATTAAATTCATTGAGAAACAGTCTATAACCATTACTATTAATAATTTGATCATTGTCACAAAATGCTTTGCTTTCGCTAAAGCAGCAGCTTCTTAGCCAATTGTGTCATTAATGATATCATCAGAATAATTGAGATTAGAAATAACCACATCTTCACCAGACATTCAAACACTGGATTCAAAATTACACACAATCACATAAGAAATATTGGAATTTAAAATCCGTAAAGATCCGGACTCTACACAATGTTTTTTCTTTATATAATGTGAACATTAGATCTTGTACATATTTATTATTAAATGTATAAAAAATAATCCCAGACTTTTTCAGGTGAAGAGATTTTTAAGACGATATTTTTTTCCTATAATTGCTATAGCTTTCAAATTTCTATGTGTTTAGCTTTATGTACTAACCTGGTTGTGGAGGAAACTTTTTCTCTGAATTCACTTTCTTTGTTTTACTAATGGGCTCACACTAACACAGTATCTGTTTTTGCAATTTATCTACATTCAAGGTTTTGTTTGTGTTCAATTGTACTCTTGTAATCAAGCTGTTAGATTCGTACTCATTTGTAATTTGCATTTTTGAAATCTGTTACGACGGAATTATCTACTAACCTTTTTAAAAGATCTGATTAATTGTAATTAAAGAAACAAATTGATTAACTACTGATAAAATATGTCACAATAGAACTCAACAAACTGCGTGACAAAACGTGATCACCATTATAATTCTTAGAATGACTTCAATAAAATATTGTGTAGTACAAAGCCCACTTATATTCTAAACTAAATTGGCACTTAAATACATTTGTAAGACTGACAACTTGACAAAGGTTCCTCTACGACCGTGTTCTGCCCCCAATTCTTTACTAAAAGCCTTTTTAAAGCAGAACAAAGTCTAAATTTCGTTTTTGATATTTGCTTAACATGTAAACTCCTCACGGTGACGGTGTCTAGGCCGAAGTAGCTTTAGTTCAACAACAACTAACATTAGTACGGAATGACAGCTAGATTTTTTGATTACTCAATGTGTCCTGCACTTTTGTCGATGTGAACGTTCATTGATAATGTTTTATTAGAACCTGTATGTCGATGTATCACCACACTTGAACACTGGAGGTAGAGAGAGGGCACGGGGCGGCAGCCCGCACTGTCTGTCGGTCCTTCTAGACTCTTCTAGGTTTCGACATCCTAACCTCACCATTGCGAGCTTGACAATTATTTGAAGCATGTCTGTACTACTAACCCGGCTCGTGCGAGTCGTTTCTGTTGCCACATCATCATCACAGACGACAACCACCAGGCGTCTAAGACTTAAATGGAATTTTCCAGAAAATCGACGTTCCGTAACGCGCTATCGGCCCTCATATCCAACGGGGAGGATCGTTCCAAAGATAATAGGAAACGTTACAAAAGCGAGTACAAAAAGAAATTTAGACCGTTCTCTCAATACGTGTACGAGGCGTCTAAAGGGACATTTACGAAATGCAGGGGGAAAGGGAAGGCAAATGAGGAGGCGAGCGAGAGGATGCTGGGGGACTCGGGGCGGGGAGACGCGGGGGCGGGGGCGGTAGGGGGCGCGGGGGGTGACGGCGCGGAGGACAGCGCCAGCACGCTGCGCGCGGCGGGCCTGCAGCCGCTCGGCCTGGCCCAGGGCGACTCCTGGTACCGCGAGGTGCTGGACCTGCGCAAGCGCGCCGGCGAGTACAAGGTCTGCGCCTATCCATACTACGTGTTATACCTACTTACTACGGACCACTCCCGAATATACAGAAACTGTTTGAAAAATATAAATGCCACAGGACAGAGAAGTTTTGAAGAAATAACATAAGAAAAAAGAAGTTCACAATCAAGTTTAACGAGTTAATTAAGGCATTATTGCAAAATGATACCGTTTACTGGCGCTCTCGAGATACCCTGTTTTGTTTTCCAAATAATTCCTATCTTCAAAACTGCTCTGTTCTGTCTTGAAGTTTGAAATTCTCAAAAACCAAAAGAAAATTGTATGTCAACCGAAAAAATTGTTTAATATAATGTTAGGTAGGTCCCATACACACATCAATCGATTCGCTTCTCCATAATCATGCTTGGTATTCAATATTGGCGATATTTCGACAGTACCGCGGCTGGGGGACAGAAATGGCTCCAGAACACATCACACAGCTTTACAATAAGCAGATCGAGCTCTGGTACCAAGTGTCCCGTCGATCTTCGCTGTCGGCCTTATCACTAGCTTCCACCAATCACAAGTAAGTGATGCACCAAGCGACGGCTTCTAAGGCTTGAGGGAACACCTCCAAATTTCATCATTTTATCATTGAGAGCACTTCGAAAATTTTCACTGCTGAACATAGGCCTCGCATATGCCAAGGACCACTTCAGACTCGTAGTGAAGGAGAATCATACAGAAATGGACTCTGAACAAAATTTTTGAACTGTCTGGACGTCGCAGAAAGATCTAGTGTTTTTTTCCTACTTGGCGCTGCACAATATGTGTTGATATCGGTATATGGTGTTGATATCGTTATTTGTATTGTTTCAAAGATTGGTTTAAAAAAGTTTCCGACCGACCAAGATCCCTCGAGCCTTGAAAGCAATCCGCTTTTATAATCATAAGTATTTTTAGTGGCAATAAGGCTGATGCAAGAATGGCTTGAATGGCGACGGAAGCCACGGTATCTGCTATCGAACGTAGAGTAGATATCATCAGCCCTTAGTTTTACGACCTGAAGCTCGGCGAAAGTGAAAGACAAGTGTTTTTTTTTGGTAAGTGGAGGACGGAGGTGTCTACAAAACAATTTTCAGTGATCAGCAAGAAAAACTACAGTTTAAATGGAGCTGTGATAACCTTCTTATATTTAAAGATTTTAAGGGTGAGTCCTGAAAAAACTAGCTGCTGTATTGCTCAGCGTATAGCTATGCAGCTTCCTATATAACCAAGCCCAATATTCTTGCTCTAGTACCCCCTCCTGTAGACCAGAAAAATATAAGGCATGTTTTAATATTTTCTCCATTCGCAGGGCATTGCCACGTGATGAAAAGGATGGGAAGGAATCCAAAGGTCACTCGCCCAAGAAGTTCAGGTCGTTCAGGTCGGCGCCCCACCAGTCGATCCACGCCAAGCTTCAGGAGACGAAGGCCTTGGAGCGGTCCCCCCACAAGACCTCGCCCCAGAAGCAGAGGAAGAAGCTGCAGGGGCACAGCTTCGATGAAGGTGCTACTCAGGATGGTATGAGAGTTTTATTATTAAAGAAGTTTGTGAAAGTTAGGAAATGGCTAATGACGAATCTCAAAACACCATACTTACTTATAAGACAGCTCAAGGCAGTAATGACTTAGATGATCGTTTACATAACAAAAAGTGAGAAGTAAAAATCGCAAAGTCTGATCAAAAGTATACATATGTATTTCTACTTCAAGCAATACTATACAATTAGTTTATAAAGTATCACTTCTTAATTGAAAGTCTTACCTTGTTTATTGACTTCAACAGCAGTGACACCAACCAGATTTGTCTTATTTTATTTTTTTTCTCCATTTTAAATCCCTTCTATCCACATTTCAGGAGCGAAAACCGGCGAGAACGCAGCGTTCCGGTCTCCTCGGCGGCGACCACGTTCAGCCGACCCGGCGCCGGCGGCTGCTCACGCTAAACACCTCGCCAACGGCCACGAGCCTCACCCGGCCCCCATCAAACCAACCGGTGAGAGGCCTCCTCTCATTGCTACTGTTATCGCTGTTTAGAATACGAAGCTTTGAATCCTTCATTATCTCTTTTCTTGGGGGATCTTATGATGTTCTGTTGAAGTCTTATGAGCGGGTTTGATGGAGGTATTTGGACATCTTATAGTATACCAACTAGGTAACCAACAGTAGCGTAACTTCAGGGTGGTCTAATGCTCATTAAGGCCCTGGGATAATCGTTAGGCTACGAAATTGAAATTTAAAAAATTCTGAATATGAGGTCTAGCGGACATAATCCACATCGCTAGGCACAATTTTTGAGCTTAATCAATGCTCTTGAGCAACTGATAGCAGAAAAATCTTTAAAACACTTATAAAAATAATACTTTTAAATAAATAGGTAACCTAGGTTCTTCTAGGTTCTTCTAGGTTCTAGGTTAACATTCTTCATTTAGTTCTCGCTAGATGACATCATCGTTCCATAAACATCTCTTCTAGAATTTTCCGAGCTAATTAGTTAACTACTTGCTACGAAACCTCTACGACGTCGTAGCAGCTCTACGATCGCCTAGTGATCGTCTTTCTTACTTCTATACTAGATTCTATGTTTAGAAGTCTAGATCTAAGCTAATCGATGTGTGTACTAATTACTAACTGTTGTAATCCTGCCTGATGCCTGTCCCTTCCTGTGGCTAACATCTGAGAATATGGCTCTTAATATATTTTTGGAAAAAAATATATCCAAAATACAAAAAACATTTCAATATTTAAAGTTGAAAGCGGTCCTTCTTTTATCTTCAAGTAAACGATTCTTTGTAATAATCCAATTTTAGAACCTGAAGCATTGAAAATGCGAAAGTTTTATCCTATTTTATAAAGACTGACAAACGAATCCTAAGAGCCATTTCTCAATAGCCAAAAACAATAGTAGAAAACAACTTTCTTCTGTAGGTTTGCCGTTGAGTAGAGGGAGTAGTAATAGAGTTAGGTCGACATCGCGGGGCGGCCGGTCGCCGTCGGCTCCGAGCAAAACGGCCACTGGGGCCCCGGTCACACTCTTGGCTCCTGGGGCCACGATGCCTAACGGGGCCCCAAGCCGGGGCCGCCGCAGTCGCAGCGTGTCCAAAGTCGGAATTAAGTTGGGTGCGTAACTATAGCAGGTGACTGTTGCAGTTGCGTCGACGCTCTATGTTACAAAGCTTCTAGTCCGTGAGCTTCTGTCTTGTTTCGTTACATTGGCATTCTGTTCGGCCTGTGTGGCTTTGAAATTGTTGTTTTTGTTTTTACTGTCTCTTTCATTGACTATTTTAATGCAATAACGACAAGAGATAGTAAGAACATTGTTTGAATTTGAATGTGTTTAAAACTTAGTCCAGTTTCATTTCACGAATCAAATTCGGCACAATTTTTGCTCTGGCAATGTTGTTATGTCATTGCAAATATAGTGTGTCGGTTATAATGGAAGAAGTTTTAAGCAATAATGTAGCTTTCTCGTGTTTCTGTAAGCTTTATGTTGTGTTTATTACTTTGGTTAGTGCGTCAACGCAACGTTGGTCACTGAAGAACGCAATGGCACCGACTGGGAATGGCTTGTCACGACACAGGTGTGATTGTATGTCCGTATCGTCCGTGTGAACACCTTGCACACCCCACTAGTTAGTTGTGACAGTCTACGAATGGTGTACTCTATTGTACACTCAATGGGAAACACATAAAAAATAAGATTGAATGGGTTGCAAAAATAGTGTATTTAGAAGACTGATATTAGAACAAGACTTAAATTAATGATTGTTATGTTTATTTCCATTGCGTACAGCGTAAAAAAATGGCGGGTTTGAATATGGCAACCTTGTTACTAAATGGTGTTGCCATCTGTGAATTTTCACTAGACATTTATTAGGTGATTGACCGTAGAATGTAAAGTCCGATTTTATGGTTTTAATTATTTTATTTACATGAATAATAATTAATTAATATAGAAATAATTATTAGAGATTAGAGTAAAATCTGTTTGTGTAAACTAGTGTGTGTTTTCTTTAGATAATTCACAAAATTTTAGTGTTTCTGTTAGAATAATGTTTTGATTTGCATGCGATGTGTTTATTTTATGATTTAGTATTAGTTAAGGCTAATTGGCAACCATTTGAATGTTTTATAAACTATGTACTTTAACTCCTTATCTTAAATATGTTTAATAATATTAGTTAAAAACTAAATGGTAATATAAACAAAAACATTAGCTAAAATATTGAATTTAAAAATGCCTCTCTCTAGCTGAATTTAGGTAGGGTTTAAATCATGCTTAAAGAAATACGAGTAATCATAATGTTTTCTTGTCATGGGTAATACTACCATTTTGCCCAGTTTTGGGACCTAAAAGAGTGCTAAAAATAAATACACTGGGTTATATTTCGTCAAATATTAAAACGATCTTTGCAAACATCACACGAGATTGGTAGAAATAAATACCTACACTATAGTTTTAGCCTCTATTCCTATCTCCCTTCCCACTCCTTCTGTAACTAGTCACCCTATAAAAAGACACTCGTATGGTTATCAGGTGTAAAAATGTTTCACTGCAATATTAGGCACTTGGTTGTATGGTATGTATCATTACAGATGTGTTTTAAAAAAAGCTATTGCTTATAATAGCTACTAAGAAATTCTTGAAGACATTCTCTGGCTTTCAATGTGACATGCCTTTTGTTATAAATATTTTGAGTTCTGGCATGCATGATTGAAACTACCCTTGCGTCGGTAAAATGGCCATTTTAATGTGACAACACACCTGTAATGATACCAATAAACTGACAGTTAAAATAACTGATACATTGTAAACTTTCCAGACGACGAGATTCCGTCGCACCGCAGCGCCTCCGTCGCTAAGGACCACTTCTTCGACGACTCGCCCGTGGTCAAGTCACCCCCTGAACCCACCAGGGTCAAGTCTCCCGAGCAGATGAACATGAGGTCTCCCGACCCCGTCAACTGGACTGTCCCTCTCGACACCGGGAAGACCTTCACCGTCACCCAGAACGTGAAAAGCGGTGAGTGCCGGACCCTACTCAGACTGGGCGGAAAATATAGCTAGACTAGCTAATATTAAGGCTATGTGGGACTGATTTTACGGATATTTTGCGATTCTAGTGAACTTTTCGTCCGAAGTATTGAAATTTCTAGTTAGATGTGTCGAGATTTGTAGACTTTTTTATCGTTCGCGTTCGAGAATCGATGTTAGAGACAACTTTTGTCACGATTAATTAGTAATGGTTCGATTTGATCGTCTTAGAGTCTTTTTGAATTGAATAGCTTCGAAAGCGACGGATAACGTTAGAGGGACTGAGGAAAGAATGTTAACTTACACTGTTTCATGTAATTTTTCTTCGTAAAATTGGTTTCACTCTATTCAAAATGTACAAAGGAGTATCTTTTTCTCTCTGTTTCAGTAGTGGGTAATTGGATTTTTAGATTGTACCTACACTCATGGTGGTGGTGTTGCCATGTAAAATATCGCACTTTTTTTTCGAGTCTAAAAATATTTTCGAATAAGATGCTCTTCGAATGAACAGTATTCTAAATAATTTTAAGATCATTGACTTGTTAAAATAATGTAGGTAAGGTATGAATAGGAATTAATTTTGAAGTTCAATTGTAAGCCATCACACTGTCATGTCAGTACACTGGTAGTCAGAAGGTTCATGTCATCATCATTTGGTAAAGTGTGACCACTAGTACGGACGAGTAGAGCTTGCGACACTTACACGATACGAACACAATGAAATCATGTGCATCGATGAGATTATTAGAGGGGAACACTCATTAAAATATGATCATCACACATTTCACTACTTTTGTTCGTACACAACAAGTGTTTTATTTGATACTGTTCTAAGTCCAAAGAAAAGGAAACCACTGAGAAAACTAAACAAGAATAACTTACACATTAATAAAAGACGTGCCAAAAACTGTAACGGTCATGAGTGTCATTTTCGGTGGACATAGAACGTAACGTTAGTTCACGTCATCCGACCATACAACTCGCTCACCATTTCAGATGAGAGCATTAAGCGCCCTAGCTCTGAGTTTAAGGGTGGCTCCGTAGCCGAAGAAGCCTCCGTGAAGCCGGCAGGTACGACGAACACCGCCACCGCCTAGACCATCGGCCATACACACGTTTTAATGAGTGTGACAGACGATGCGACAGTGAACTCTATACCCCAACAAATAGAGCTCACTATCACATAAGCACGACACACGATCGACACCAGAAAAAATATATAATCTGTTTTATATTATATCTATTGAATAGTTCATGATTAAATTGTGTTATTCCAATAATTGAGATGCTTTTATTTATTTTGACCGTACTCCGCTGAGGCGTCGACCACGTATGTATTCACTTGTCTGTGTGTGTCTGTTTCGATGTTTGCGTACACTGTCACTGTATGGCACCCCAATTCTTATTGTTTTCCCATGTCATTCTAATCGTTCACTTTTGCATGCTGCCTGTCCTATTCTGTCTGAGGGAAACTGTTTCGGTGTATGCTTCCATTCATGGAGTAGACGTTAGTACCATATGGCCTCTTGTCAATCAAGTCTTCAGAGCTAGTTAGACTAGGAACAGTAGTAGGTTCTGTACTTGACACACATTATAAGCATTTATATCATAACTGTCCATTTCATGAAGATTTTTGATAACCAAAATAGTTTGCATGACTTCTTCGTATATAAAGTTTAGTCGAGTTATATTAGCGTTACAAGATTAGATATATTATAGCATGAACTCTTGTTAGGGTACTCAAGTAAAAGGTAGCATGTCCAAGTGATCATGAAACAAACTTTCAAGTTGTTTACTGGAACAATCCAGATATGTAAATGCCTATTGATTAGGTGTTATTGCTGTCCCTTAAGGATTCGTAGGTAAGTAATCTGAATAGTTGCCGGCAGTAACTACAAAGTTGAGCACCCTACAACAAACAGGCTAGGATTATCTCAACCTGTAATCTTTCATTCCCTTTTATAACTCTTAGAATGTCGTACTGTTATTTCATTGTAGTTTATACGATTCTGCTTAATGTTACTTTAGAAGTTGTTTGTTTTTTGTTACAAAAGGCTAATGAAAGATATATTGTATGTGCTTAATTGATGTATTCCAGGAGTTTCAAAGTTCTAAACTAAATTGAGACTATAAATAGAGAATGCTTAATAGAATTTAAAACGTAGAGTTTGACATTAAATATTAAATGATGGTAAACTTTTGAAACTCCTAAAAAGCTTAGCCTCCAGAACAATCAACTAAAATAAAACACTACTGTTGCAGAAATCGCTCCAATTCATCACCAGCAAATGTCGCCAATACGCTCGCTGAAAAAGAGTGAGTCGCCAACAAGCCTGAGCAAGCGCACTGACAAGACTCCCACCACGCCCACCAGCCTTACTCCCATCGACGAGACTAAGGCTCTGGACATGAACAAGGTCAACGGCGTCAACGGAGTCAATGGCATCAACAGCAATGAGCTTACACCCGAAACTCCTACTCAGGAACTGCTTAAAGAGAAGGAGGTTATCAAAAAGTCGACTGAAGCGACTCAGATCGCACCAGGAGTGGTAGACACTAATGTGGTGAACGAATCGCCCAACACTGGTGGCCTCACCGCCGCGGAGATACTAGACAGGGCTCGTACGAGGTTCGATAAGTTCTGGGGAAAGAAGGAAGAGGACAACGTTTAGTTGACTCCGTGTTAGTTCGACTTTTCAATGGAAATTGTGACTGCTGGAAGAAATCGAGTGAATTCCTTTATATCACAAGATTAAAGTCTAACAAACCTTCTTATTCGCAAATTAAAATAAAACATTTTGATCACTCTCAAGCTATTTCTCCGTTTAGTCACAATTTACTGCGTGAAGTGGAAAAATCAATAAAAGTAGGGAATTTAAACGCAGTGTGTAAAACGGATAAAAAATATGAAAAAAAGCTTCGCTTTATAACGACGACTGTATTAATATGTATTTACTATTATTTGATATTTTATTATCATAAAATCACTGTCTATTAAATAGGAGTGTGGTGGCTTGTGATAGTAGTGACGACTAGTAATTAATTACTATATTTATTTATTATCGATCAATTGTTTACTATTAATTTATTATAAATATTTAAAACGACGTATGACAGATTTTCGATCTAAATACTTATAGGATAAGACCCAAAATAATCTTGTTGAAACTTAATGAAACTCAGTACACAATTTATTTCCAATTTGCTGTCTTGTTTTAATGTATTTTAATGAAATTGTTAAACTGTAGGTAAATATTAATTAATGTTAAATTTAGTACATATACCTGAGATTATTTTTAAATGTAATTCTTCTTTGTTATTCCAGCTTAACATGCGAAACTTAGCCCCAACGTTAATGTGTTAAATGTAAAAATAAATTAATTATTTAATTACAATTTTAAACATTCCAAAAGTTAAACCATTTATGTTCTAAGGAAACGATTCGTTCAAAAATAAAATAGAAATATTTTTGTCAAGTACACTACAATTAATTATATTTCCTTATTGGAAATACAATTAATGCGATTTCTATATACATAACAATAAACAAGGGCAAAGTATACATAACATAATTGAAAGCCGTCCAATGTAGTGTTTATTGGCGAAAATGAATTTTAGTTATCAGCGTGTTCAGAACAACATAGTATTTCCGAACGCATCGCCAGCTCAACTCAACCAATCACGTCGCCTGTCATATTTAAGTAATCTATTTTGGCGGGAATTCGTATTAATAAAAATATTAGCTGCAATTTTATTAAAAATAAATAGTAATAATTAACATGGAATTATCACGAAAGTCTTGCCGCCTGTGTCTATCAGAGACAGAATTTAACGTATCTTTATTTGGCAGTTACAGCCAGAGAACAAATCTTGTAGACAAAATATTAGTATGCCTGAAACTAGTGATCGAAGAGAGCGATTTTGTGAACACGATATGCTACAGATGCACTGAAAACGTCGAAAGGTACTATGATTTTGTTATGTTTATAAAGAAATCACAAACAAAGCTCGTCGAACCGCAGCGTAAAGTAGAAAATTCTGTCAATCGCCGTCTCATAGCGTCATACGTTCACGAGAAAGTGTACGACGCCGACTATACGTTCTCGTTTCTCGAAATGCCTAATAACGAAGAAAAGAAGGAGACGAAATCATCTAGTCCATTCTTTTCATATTTTTCTCCGCCAAGTATGTTGGTTAAACGAACTGGGGAGGAGCCTGTTTGGAAAACGCCAAAGCCGCGTCGAGAAGATATTGTTAAACCGGAATTGAAACATGATGAGAAGTTGAAAAGGCCCTACGGGGCTGAGAGGCCTCGCCATCATTCCAGAGATCTGTTTGAGTCGCAATCTCAAGATATAGATGAGGCAGACTTCAGAACCATTGACTGGAAATTAACACCAGACGATAATATTATAAAGAGGGTCAGGGACAAATGCTTTGGACGGTCTGATTTTTAGATGTTTATGTTTTACCTGTATTGCACTTTTTTACTTATTCTTGATTATTGTAATGACATGTTATGTTTTATGGAGAAAGATAGCAAACAGTTTATTCTCCTACGGCAATATTTAATGTTAACAGCTCAATTGTCTTAGCCTCCTGTTGTTAGGGTTAGTAAAAAGAATAAATTCCAATTGTAGGGCTTCAGATCCTGTCATAGCTATTTTTACCATAAAAATATGAATATAGACAGAGAAGTGACAAAATTACACATTGGCTATCATTCTTAGAGGATTTCATGTAAATCCTAAATTATAATTAAATATGAAATGGCTGTAAAATTCAGAATTTAAATTGAGAAGCCTAGAGCTACCATAATTAAAACCCCATTAACCCAAGAATAATGTACCCAGGTACCTACCTTACTTTATATTATAGAACTTAGACATCAATATTATGCTGAACTTCAAATGGTACCTATCAATTTAAATTACATTAAAATAAAATAAAAGTGCATTTGGATAAGTGATCCATAAACATACAAAAGATGAACAAAATAGCAAACATTATTTTGCTAAGATTTGATACAATTCAGCTGTTGTTTTAGAGATTTTTTCCCAATAAATAATAAAAATGTTCCTATTTAAAGATCTAATTAAAATCAGTAACAAAGTGCAATAAAGGTATATATTTTAATAATACAAGTACATTGTTATGTTTGTTATATTAATTTATTAGATTTTTAATGGATAATATTATTTTAATAATGATTTCAATGGAATTCCGTAGAAACAGGGTACTAAGGCGTTGATTTTTGTTATTAGAGGGATTATTTTAACATTTGTGAAATTTTGAGCTGAGTGTAAGATAAATAGAGAAAAAATAAATAAATAATTAAATTAAATAATGTCTGAAGGCTAAAAATATTTAAACCCCAATAAACTGAAATTTAAAATCAATGCTGCTATTTGATGGCCTGCATTTCTGTCTAGAATATTTGCATCTCATATTGACATATTGGTTACTAACTTACTCGCACGGCTAATGCGAGTACGTATATGCTATGGGTAGTTTAGTAGGTATCTAGGGTACCTAGGTACCCCTAACTTTGAAGAGACTAGCCAATAAATTTAAAATGAAATGCAATTATTTTATACGGCGGTCTATAGCAGTTTTAACCAACTGGACGACATTTAGCTTACACTCGGCTCAATCAATATGATTTTAACAACATCTTATGATAAAAAACAGAGAAATGATTTGAGTGATGCCCAGCTGATTTGATAGCTCATGTAAACGTGTGGAAAGTGTAGGACGGCAGCAGGAATCAGTCATTTGGTGAAGACGTCACTAGAACACCCCCAAATGCCCTAACATAGGCCTAAGGGGTTCTCTGATTGTCGAATATAGGTACTAGAGTTGACTGATTCTTGCTGTCCGTATTTAGAAAAAAAATGTTTTGTAAGACATACCGTGTATTCCAAATAATTGTGTAGAAATGATAACGTAAATATTTTAATTTAGTTCCTATCGAAGTCCATTCTCGCATCCTTCCATAAAATAGTTTGTTTACGAAAATGTGTTATTTTTTAAAGCTTTTTGATCCTGGGTTTGTAGTTAAGTAGGGGTAATACCTAAGTTATTGTCGGTAGCTAGAACTGGGGTAGAAATTCGAGAGTTAGAATCAAATTGTAGGATAGATGGCTGTCTAACTTGAAGTAATGGAGAGAATGTTGCGATTAGAACGCATATGGAAGACTGATCGAAAATGTAGGAAAGCACCTTTAAATTATTTGTGATAATCTTATAAAGATCTTTATTACCCTGCAGGATAGGAAAGGAAAGATTAGAAAGTTAACAAGGTGTTACAACATTCCTAACTACCCTCATAATAATATGATCTGTGTATGGTTAAAAGTTAAAGTTGAATGAGGGTAGTTTGATATTGAATACTACCTAACTGTAAACCCAGGAACTACCATCTTACTGTAATCTAGAAATGTATGTACCGTAAGTGTGTAATATTTAAAGGTCTGACTAAGGATTCATGTTAATTTGACTTGGTGTGAACTCAAAACTTAATTTTGAGTCCCATATTGGTTTAATGTTGATTTCAAGTTCCTATAAATGTTTGTTGGTTTCGCACAAATATGTTTTGTTCTGTCAAGATGTAACAAGCCCTGCCCGGTAAGAGTTTAGTATAAATAATCCTCCAATAGCCGATAATTACAAAATTTTTAGCTTTGCTACGGGTTTATAATAGCGTGTGTTAATTTTCAGTTGTTAACATCAAAATGGACACCTAAATAAAAATTTGAAAAATGCTTCTGTGTTTTATTTAACTCCAAAAATAGTAAGTATAATCAGTGAAAATTTTAATACTCTATTACCCGCCCAATCTGCCTACTTCTTGGATGCCAAAGTAGTGTTTTCCGGATATAAACAAAATTAGTAGACTAGCAGCTGTCAGCTGACTGACATTCTATAACTTAGGTTCTAAATAATATGTAGAACCTTGGTGGCTTAACAATAGAATCCTATAATGTGCAAATATTTGGCCAGTACAAACATATGTCTGGGCTTTTGGCTGATTTCAACAAATGACAGGATATTGGAGAAGACATTCATAATATGGAGCGAAACAAGGTGAGCTGAATACGTTTTTTCAGGAACAGGTATAAAAATAAAACATAAGATTCGTAATAAAAACACGTTGTTGTGTGTATATATATTAGTCGTTTGTAATATTAACTTGTGTGTCTTTGTGGTGTGACACACAATCACACGGACTGTCGTTAGACTACAAGCTCTGCGGGCACGCCCACTTTTGACTCCACCCCTTTTTGGTTCTGCGTTAACTAACATCCTTGCCTTGTCAATAACTGTACAAAATTCTCATCTAAATTATGTTAAGTACATTCATTTACCACGATAGGTATTCCAATCTTTTGTAATATAAAATTATTGATTTACTAAGATATTAGTTTCCCTTTCCAAATACCTAGCGTAATGAATGAAGTCTAGTCGTCAATTTCAGCTGTTTATTGCACTAATACGAAATATATCGCAATCTTAAAATATATGACGACTTTAGTAGATAAAACAAGTCAAAGACGTTAGAAAATCGCGCTCAAACATAACAACACCTATCAACAACAACAAACAACAGTCTAACAACAGTCCGCGCAACTCTATCAACAATGTGTTCACACCACGGAGCCTTCCGACTATTACAAAATATACTTGTACCGTCCGTTTGCTGCAGTTTCTTTGTTTTTTGCCAACAATTTTGAGCCGTCAGGTCGTTGGGAGACGAATATCGTTAAGAATTATTATTAAACATTGGTGTTTATTCTGCTGTAAATCAAACT
Source organism: Anticarsia gemmatalis (assembly GCF_050436995.1). NCBI lineage: Eukaryota > Metazoa > Arthropoda > Insecta > Lepidoptera > Erebidae > Anticarsia > Anticarsia gemmatalis. The sequence continues at coordinate 1,490,231 of NC_134769.1, forward strand.
AAACTTAGTTACATTTTTCCTTCTCAAGAAATTGTGAATAGAAGGAACAATTTTGACTACCTAATATTAGATTTCAAATAAGTATCCCAAGTTCAGTGCTAAATAAATATTTTACGCGATGAAGGTTCTGTAGTCTTTGTAAGAAAGAATCAATATAACAAGACAAAGTTTAGTTTACAACAGAATATCCACCAGATGGCGACACTTGTCCCCCAACGATCCCACGACGTACACACAATAACAGAAAACATTTGGTTAACTAGTATATCAAAACTTAACACAAATATTATATTTACAAGATCGATATGACACTTCAAAATAAAGTGGAAACTAAAATCAAATAGGAAAAATAAAACTTAATTTCTAACACAACGATTGGGACTCCACACTTATGCCAAGCACAAAAACTGAATGTTAGTCACTTTTTAATTTCCTGCATTATTAAAATCAATTGTTAAGAAACTTTGTAATTTACTTAAAACTAAGCTGATAACAGTAAATTACAATTTTCAAAAACAAAATATCGAGAATTAAAAACTGACTAATTTTTTCAGCTGTAATAAGCAAAGTCAATTTCAATATCAAACTGTCCCTATCTTTATAAAGGAAAAAAACAAAGACAGAAAAATATTGAAATCTGTTTAAACCTTACTCTTTTAAACTGGCATTTATTTCAACAAACACACATTCATTTTCTCTAGTATGACTGGTTTATTTTGTAACCCGAATTTCGCTAATATTTAGTCATTAAGGCCGAACACATACCGTTTTGAAATAGCCTAGCAACTATGAAAAAATCTCGTCAAAAAATTCTCTAACACAAACAATATTTTTTTCTTAAAGTTTTTTTTAGATTTTCGTCATTACAAATAAACAAAGTAATTTTGTCTTGTGCACAAAAACCCTGCATTGAGACATATCATTAGTACCTACAAGAAAATAAGTACAATTAAAATTTCCAATGGTTTTGAGTATATCAGTAAGAAAAATTTGCTTAAGAGTCAATAATAACGCTAATGGATTAGTATCGGATAAGTTATCCAATAGATAAAGGGACAGTAAATGTATGAAAAAGTAAGTTAACCAAGATTAATTCAAAAGAGGTGAACCAATAATAATGTTGGCTACAACTGCAAGACTATCAAAATGGTATGTATTATATCGGCAACTTAAATTGCGGATACCTACAATACTATTTACAAGATCACCCATCATCTCCGCAACCTGACTAGGAAATGTTTGACAATTTAAATAATACACAATAGGAATTTAAGTTATCTATACTTTGGGAGTAGTCTTAAATGTTGACTAACACAATTGTATACTGAAACCTATTTCTATTTAAATGACACTCAATTGTTTGAGTTGATTTAAGACATGACGAACTGTCGATTTAAATGCAACTTAAAGAAGATTCAGTATTTAGCGTTTAGTAAGATACTAAAAAGGATCGGTATCTCTTCGATTTCGTATTAAAGTTCCGAGATTATACCTTCATTCTCATTGCGTATTATTAAAATCATGAATCGCAAAAGTGTGGTTACATATATTCCAGAATATTCAACGCGCAAAAGGTATGCAACGATTCAAATTGTATCCACAGAGTCATACAAAAACTAAAGAGAAATCTACAACAAAAAACAACATCATACAAATAATAATTTTGTTTAATTCGTAACAGACATTGTTGCAACAGACGGACGGTTTGTAACATTCAAAATTAGCTTAGTTGTGTAGCGCGATCACTGAAATACACAATACAACCTACTAGCATACTATCCAAGCTACTTAGTAGCCAAACACACTCAATGGAAACATGCCTGCCCATTAAAACTAGTCATATGAGATTTTCCACCAACAATTGTTGTATTTAAACATTTTGGACAATAAATAAAAATGTCTAAATACATATTTTTGATCAAAATTCTCAAATAACTTCCAAACTATTTATTCTACAAGCATACTAGTTCAATGTATTTGTATTTCATTGAGTCAGCTACACACGACAGCACAACATTATGAAAAGCCTGATGTATCTGTAGTCAAATGCGATATATTATACATATTCAAATATACAATAAGCTCGAAATTTAGTCTTTCAGATTCTAAATATATAGATTATGAAGAAATATAATAGAAAATGTATATGAAACAGTTTTTTTGTGTCGCGTTTTGTATGCATTAGGAACAAAAGACATGAAAATATGGAACAGCTTTCATAAAATTTTAACAGATTCTATAAAAGTAATAAAGATAACATTAAAAAAAATAGCTTTGGGTTGTTTGAATATTTACAAAAAAGCTATCTTTTTTTATAAATTAACGGAAATTGACTGAAATTGGGGATATGTTTAAAAGAGACCAAATCAAAACGATTGTTACCTTGTAATACCTGTCTTTTTAAAGGGAATTCAGTTTATTTTACCTGCTATTTAATACACATTACTAGCAAAAACGGATGGTCAATTAGAACGAGAAAAACATACATACAAAATATATAATAACAAAACAATAATAGAATTAATAAACAGTTAGTTATCACTAGATCAACTCGCGCATATAACTGCAGATACATCAGGCATTTAACTTGAAAAATTTACCAAATTGTCAACATATTGATTGGTTCTTAACGGCTCAGCATTACCGAGTGTTGGCCTGCTTTCTCAAGGGAAATTCAACTTTAAATGCTTTATAAATAAGGTTGGGTATTTATAGTGTGTTTTCGTTAGTCATGAATTCAACCTTGTCAATGACCGCAATGTGAATTAATTAGGTGGTTGACTCTGAGCAAAGTTGATGATCCAAAATAGAACATAAAATTTGCAAGTTTAAAATTTTTGGTTAAGCGATCTTTGCTATGGGTAGATGATTAAAATTATAATGTTACATTTTAATGTTAAAGAAAAGCTTCTTCACTTTTCCTGTTATCATTTACCAATCAAAATAATTATGACTTTTAGAATACAACATGATATGATTAACTTTCAAGAAAAAGGAAGCATTTACTGAGATATATATTTTTTAAGTACCAATGTTTATTTGAAGTTGAATATTCTTTGAAACCATTTCACCATCACTTGGTAACAGACCCATCAAGAAGTGTACAAACTAGGAACTGCAATTTTGATAGCAACCAAGCCCGCAGGCATACTTTGGTAAAAATTATATTTGGGTAATGTTTATAATTTGTATTTCATTTCTATAAGAGGCGTATTTATATTTTAATATTTCTCCGGCGCGTGTTATTGTCAATGTATTTTTGTACTTTTAGCATTATCATATAAATATAATTTCGAGAGAATTGGTCACCAACATCTTTGACAAAAATTGATTTTGCAGTTTTTGGGCTATTGAGTGTTTTGTCTCTTACTTACTTACCATCTTACTAATAAACATTGTATAAGTTCTGATTAGTCATACAATGTTTTGTCACTTTCAATCAATTTTGAAATTCCATATGAATGAAAAAGACAAAACACGGCATAACTAATCAGAGCTGATACAATGTTTATTTGTAAGAGAGTTTTAAATATACAAAATAGTTAAGATCACATAACACTAAATAGCTAAAATACTGTAAATAAAATAATAATGTACTATGTAACTTGAGTATTGTTGTCAGAGTGTATGGAAATATAAAATACACTGCTTTAGGAGTCGGTCCAGCGAAAGTTGATAATATTATGAATACATCTAAATATTGCAACTACTGTATAGTAATTCACACACAGTGCAAAGGTAAAATAATGTTTCTAAAAATCTATGTTATTGTCCATCGAGGACTAACGATGTGTGATATTGTACTATGAGATCTGATATGTTACAATTTGTGATCAGTAACAATAGTCAGGGTGAATATTTGTGTGAAAGTTGACAAGCAGCCTACTAAATTATCAGATTTTCACAACTTTCACTGAACACTATATAACAGCATATAATAACATAATGTGCTTCTATTTTACATATAAACAGTAACCACAAACAATAACGCACGCCAAAGACAATGCCATAAACAATTTGGTACAACTTTTCATATATTAAATCAGTTTAATATTTATAAAATTTAACATTTTTTCTCTTTTTTACCATTTTTTTATCATTGATATTCTCGCACGCATGATATATGCGATAATTATGTATAATATACAATTGGAACTCCTATTAATTATTAATTACCTAATTTTTTCATTTATTTCATTTTATAAATCACATAGGGTAACGACAACTCATGAAAACAGTCGACAGATTATTATTTTAATCTTATTTGGGTATTCTAAGCTATACAAGTATGGTGGACCGGATTGTGTGTGTCTGTTGCGTCGTGGCACAGGTGACAGGACGACGTCAACCTACTATATGTATGTGTGTGTTTATGTACTGTGTTATAGCGTTACTAGTGCTATTGTATAATATGTCGACTCTGTTACAACTTTAGTCTCAATTTCAAATACAACTTACTTAAAAGGTCACCACTTTAGCTTTTTTAATTTCATGAAATATAATAACATGTGAACATAACAAATTCGAAAAGCAACAAGATATTGCAGATATCGGAATTTAGGAAATAAAGTACACTCAAACAAAAAATTGGGTACCTACTTCACTCAACAGTACAAACATAATTTGACAAAAACAAGACATTGAAGGAATTTTCCATTTTAGACAAAATTGAGGACTTGATCAAGACTAAAAATGTATTAATTTTATAACAGAATCGACAATTATACCCGCTCGGACACCTTCGTAGTATAAAGGCACTTGGTAAACAGTTGACCAAGAGGAACTCGGCCCCGACACATTTGCGCAAATAACTAAAATTACTACTTTTATATTTATTTCAAATGGTTGGTTCAGGAAGCCAGCTATTAGTGTTTTTTGTACAGGAAATATGCTTTTCAATACAGATTTATGCTCATATAATATTACAAATTTTGTAGACAGATTTATTGACTGTTTCTATATAGAAGCAGCAGAGGTATTTAAATAAATTTTGTTTGGAACAGAAAGATGATCAGACATGGTAGGATATAGAAGTGAAGTATAGTACAGAAAATAGAACTTTTTGAAGGGTTGATACTATACTAATACCATGTTTGAGACATCAATAGAAATAAAATATTGAAGACACAATAGGACAATTTTGAAGGAACTTTAAATATCTCTATTTATATAGAGTAATGACTACTTAACTTCCTTGAACAGTAACCAAGGAACAAACTGGTATTTATCGTAATTATCCTAACTATTTAGCAGTTTATTATGTTAATGAGTACCATTCTTTCTGTAGAACAAAGATGGCCAAGCGGAAATGTATGTATTCACAAATAAAGTAGCGTCTTTGACTGTCGACAGTGGAGGTCCAGTTCTGTGCACTATTATCATTATTTGTACATTCAAACAATTCGAAATGAGCAAATGTATTGACTAACAACTCGTCTATATTATCAAAAATATCTCAAAGTATCTACTATGTGTAACATTATCTACACGAGGCACGTATTCTATGACATAGTGCGCAGTCAAAGCGTTACAAAATACAACACGTTTGATACAAACACTTGAACACTTAAGCGATACATAGGACCGGTCCGTCGCCCTCTCCCTGTGCCCGCCGCGCTGACTAGTGGCGCCGCCGGGCCTGCTCGCCGCCACACTCCGCCACACATCACCGCACTACACCGCACATCACAGAGCCGCGACGTCTCGACACCTCGACACGCAACGTATATTTGGCTTCGATTCGCTACACGCTCGACTCGCGCCGCGTACTATATAATATCACGTCGGGGGCGGGCGCCCGGTACAAAATAAATATCTGAGTACGGCCACTACAAGTAACGTAAGGACACTTGGTGCGCGTCACGCGTTTGGCACTACTTCGTCAGTCGATCACCACGTACGGCAGCGCCACGAGCGGGCCCAGGCGGGCGCACTCGTGCCACTCGGCGAAGCGCGCCGGGCGGCCCGGCCGGCCCAGCTCGTCGCGCTCGGCGTCCGGCGCCAGCAGCGCCGCCGCCAGCCGCTCGTCGTCGTCCAGCTCGGGCGCGCCCAGCAGCGGCGCCGCGCCCAGCTGCTCGTAGTCGTACGGCACCGCGTCCCGCGCCGCCCGCGCCGCCGCCAGCAGCGCCGCGCCGCCCGGCGACGCTTTCGTGCGCTCCACCGTGCGGTGCGGCGGCGGCGACGCGGCGTGCGGCGGCACCGAGCCCGCCGGCCCGCGCCGCGCCGGCGACCACGCCGACTCGTCCTCCGGCGTCAGCAGCGGCGCCTTCAGTCTCTCGCTCGGCTCGAGCGTCGGCACGCCGACCATCTCGGCCTCCACCACTTCCATCGGCGTCGGCGTCGGTTCCACCTCGACGGTCAGTATCGACTCGGCCTCCGGCTCCGGCTGAGGTTTCGCCTCGATCTCCCGCTTTATCGTCGGCTTCTCGTCGGCGGAGCCGTCGTCGTCGTCGTCGTCCTCGGCCGGCTCCTCCTCGACGGGCGTGTCGTCTATCGGGTAGGGGCGGATCGGCGGCGGCGAGGGCGGCGGCGGCGGCGAGGGCGGGGGCGGCGCGAACTCCGTCCAGGGCAGGTGCTCGCACAGCGGCACGCGCGCCATGTTCTTGGCGCAGAAGTCGTCGGCGTAGTCCGAGTACTTGTAGAGCGGCACGACGCTGGCGAACAGGCCGGGGCGCGCGGGGTCCTCGGCGGGCCGCACGGCGAAGCGGTGCGGGTGCACGGGCGCGCGCGTGCCGTTGACGCCGGGCAGCAGCGCGTGGTGCAGCGCCAGCACGGCGCCGGGCCGCACACCGCGCCGCGCCGCCGCGGGGCAGGCGGGGTCGCCGTCCTCGCCCTCCGCCAGCTCGCCGCACGTGCACTCGTGGTACTCGCGCTCGTCCTCCAGCGGCTCGTATGTCTCGACCGGCGACTCCGCCCGCGGAGACTTGCCGCCGTTGCGCAAAGGAGAGTCCACTTTTACCGGCGCTGGAGCTAGAGAACGAAGCAGATCGTGAGATGTTGTAGACTTAACGGCCGGCGGCCGGAGAAGCGTCGCGTGGAAACCCACGTTCGTGGAAAGGTTCGCTAGGGAACTGACCGTCGGGTTCGATGAGCATGACGTCGGGTGAGCCGGGCGAGCCCGGCGAGCGAGGCGAGCGCGGCGAGCTCGGCGACGCGGCCGGCTTACTGCCGCGAGACTGGATCTGTTCTAACAGCTCCTTTGTCGTCTTCACCTGTAACATTGTATCGTAATTGTGTTACCATTTATCATTACCTCACTAGCGGTAATTTCGCTAACTGTATGTGTTACCTTCTTGGCCCCAGCGGGTGGCATTTTATGTACAAGGGCAGCATAGGAGTCGAGGGGCGGCCGCGTGCCGTTCCGCCGGCGCTCGTGCGAGGTGCCGTTCCTGGCGGCCCAGGCGGCGGGCGCGGGGACCGGCGCGGCGGCGGGGGGGCCCGGGGCGCCGGGCGGGGGCCCGGGCGGGGGACCTGGCGTGCTGCTCGCCGGTGTTGTCGTCTCCGTGCCCGTGCCGGCGCGACCATGGCCCCTGGAATACGTAGGATGGGATCAGTACATTTCTGTCACAATTGTATTTCTTAAATTTTTTTGGAATTAGCTCTTCAACAGCAGGGAATTAGATAGTTCATTATTGGTATTGATAGTTTAGTAAGAAATCGCTTATAACATGTTTAAAATCGATTGTGTGAAATGTGAAAACCTTTGCTACTACTAAAAAAAGTTTTCTTTGATATAAATCACAACTTCTTACCTTCTTTTCTTAGGTTTTTTGTCTCTTTTCGCTTTCTTTTCATCGTACAGAGGTTCCGGCGAGGGAGGCCTCTTTACCGCTAAAATGGAAAGGGAAAATCAATCACATTGACATAATATTGTAGTCTAGAATATTTCATATGAAGATGTTTTTTTTCTGATCCAATTTTGCTACTGCTGTCTGCTAGTATTGCAGCATAATATTATTTGTTCTTATTTTGCTTTATTACAAATAAATAGTGTCCGTGTTTTTAAAAATAAATTTAACCCATTATTGTCCCATTGCCGAGCAAAGGTCTCCTCCCGTAACGAGGGGTAAGGACTTGAGTTCCCAACGCTGGCCAATTGCGAGTTAGGGACTTTCATTACTGATGTCTTAATATGTAAAGGTTTGTACATGTATATATGTGTGTGTGTGTGTGTGTGTATATATATGCGTGTGTACGTACGTGGCGTGAGCGGTTTGTGTATGTGGCTGAGCGGGTTGGGCACGGGCGGCGGCGGCGGCTCGTCGTCCACCAGGATCACATCCTGCGAGTCTGACTCGTAACCGCCCCACGCTGGAACATACATAACAACACATTCATATTATACAAGTGCTAAATATTAAATTAACACTTTGAAAATAATTTTCAAGAGCTCTTAATGATTCACTGAGAAAAAAGAAGAGAAAGAAAATGTAATCGTAACTTTCGCACAACTAATAATTATATTCACAGACTTAGTTTCCGAGCATAGATTTTTATTGAATGATTATTAGAAAATCTTATGTTTCTAACTGAGATACTCAATAGGTGATATTCGATGAGTAAGTGACGAGTATTCCTTGCAAAATTGTTAGCAAATGTTTCGTCTGTTGAAAAGAAAATGATGAACACCTTAAGCTGTTAACACTTCTTAAAGATATGATACTAACCCGGTCTGGACGGTGGGCGCGGACTGGGCACCGCTGGACTAACCACCTGCTGAAACATATACCACATTTGTATGAACAGTCTGCTGAAAAAAGCAACAACTAAAAAATTTGCTTGTAAAAAAACTTTGTAGTTTAATTTGTTCTTAACCTTAAGAAATGTAGAAACCAGTTTTTTTATTATAAGATTATAATTTGAAATGCAAAAGTTCGTTTTTTAATTACCCATTTTTGTTTATTTTTTACTTTTCTTCTACATACATATTTACAATTTATTATTATTTTTGATATTTACCGTAATTCCTTCATTACTTTACTAAAGAATACCTGCTTTGATCTATAGTGGGTAAGCGTGGCCTCTCAGAATTAAATAAAAACGTTTTGAGAGTGACACTCACCCGCGAGAGTGCCGGTGACGTGAGAGGAGTGCCGCCGAGCCGCCGCACTTGCCTTTCTGCTGACGACCGATTCGAACCTGGGAAATGTTAAAAAGTTTTAGTTTCAGCAATTTCTGTGTTATATATGGTATAACGGTTCTTCTGAGGTATAACGGATGCATTGTAAGAAGCCTAATAGACACTAATCATTCACTAGTATAGTCAGTGGTCAACTTAATGTCAAAATTGTTCAAGTTGCCCAAAGGCTTTTAGCATGTAACAGCTGTTTGTTGACAGCAAGGGGGGGCATCATCATAATATGTGTTTATGGATTTAGATTTGAACCGTATAAACGTAAATAAATTTATAATTGACAAGCACCTCTTTCTCAATCTGGAATAAGATCCTTACACAATAATGGGTTAAGTTTAATTTTTATTTTATTAGCATAAATGTACGCAAAAATTGTCTCTATCGACTATAGTCTGTGGATTATTATTGAATGTATAACAACTTTTATGATACATAACTGTTTGGTCATATCACTTTATCAAATGTAGTAAGTCAATGTTTGATACAATAAATAATAAATTAGTCATATACATCAAGATGAAGTTGCACTTTCATATTAAATTGATACTAATCAGCTTTATTAGTACTGAAATTTATAAATAGTTTCATATGTCATTTATTTACAAAAATTAGCTACTGAATTCAGTGAATCAATTTAGATTTTCAGCTTAAATAAATGCATGATATCACTTTTCACTTTTTCGAATCAAGTAAGTAATCTTAACCACTGCGCCACGGAATCGGTCATCAAAAAATGTTATACTACTAATATTATAAATGCAAAAGTTTGTGAGTATGTATGGATAACTATGGATTTTTGTTACTCTTTCACGCAAATACTACTGAATCGATGGTATGTAGGTAGCTGAAGACCCAGATTAAAACATAGGCTACTTTTTATCCCGCTGTTTTCGAGGGATCGGGATTTACACGGGAGGGTTTCCACGGGGACAAAGTCGCGAGCGGCCTCTAGTTGTAAATAAAAGTAGAAAAAACTTATTAAAACATTTCAAGTAAAAAGTCAACTCATTGATGTACAAAGTTTCAGTCGACAGTTCAGCAGCCATCACTCAATCATCTTACGCAAGCCTCGGGCTGTTCTTTAAATCCAACAAAAAAATGTTTTGTAATGACATAATCAGTATTATTGCAAATAAACGGGCCGTGGTCTAATTGCGTCGTTCATAACTGTTTGGCAAGCCCGTGACACAGTTTACCGTTGCTTAAAATGGTTGATAGTATTGGATTAACCCCTTTGTCCGTTATTAGAATGTATTTAAGGTGATTTTAGATCCAAATACAGAGATCTCTTCTTATTTTTTGACGTGTGGAACGACACGCTCAGTATTAGAATTCTGAACTGCCAAAGAATGATAAAAAAGGAATTTTTAAAGAGCATTCCTTGCTTCCTTTAATTAAATTGAGATTTGATAGCCTCAAGCTCTGATAGAACGTAGGGTTAGTTATTTCGAAACCAATTTGAGTGCGAGTCGTAGGAGTGAATTTGATTTGTCCCGCCACAAGACAACTAAGACAAAATAGTGTGAGTTATTTCAATTTTGGTAAACTAGACTGGACTAGTCAGAAGTCAGAAATCACTTACGGTGTTGAGAAGGGTACAACTACCGCCCAATTATAAATATAAAAGTCTTTTCGCATTATAATATGTATGAACTTGTAATAAAATCTCTTTGGCTTCAAGAATCACAAATGAGTACACGGTTCATTAAATTAGGTTTCTTTCAGTGAGCTCGTGAGGTACCCAAATATCGAGTTTTTTTGTGAAGAGAAAAGATTTTATTACAAGTTCATAAATACTATAATACGAAAAGACTTTTTCCCTGACCTAATATTCTAGAACCAAAATGTAATGTCCTCTTGGCCAATATTCGGCTACGGCGGCCAGTTTTATTGAAACCAGCCAACTGTGCAGGACTTTGTTTATAGTGTCCAATGTGTGTACGATACAGGAACCCGAGACCTCCCGCGCCGCAGTCACATCCACTACCGATCGAGCCACAAAGGCAGTCTGATCCTATATTGTATATGCCTCCAAATAGCCCAAATATATGACGTGTATATTCACCAGTATGTCCAGGTGACGCAACAGTGGGTATGACGAGGTCCCGCCACCGTTTGACGAGCACCTTGGCGCGTCTGGCGAGCGTCGGGTCAGCGGTCTTGCGTCGGAGCTCGTTCACGTGCTTGCCCAGTCGGGTGGTCTGAGGATAAAAGCACACAATATTGGTTTAGTCGAGTAAGATATCTATACTAATATAATAAAGCTGAAGAGTTTGTTTGTTTGTTTGATTGTTTGTTTGTTTGTTTGTTTGTTTGTTTGTTTGTTTGAACGCGCTAATCTCAGGAACTACTGGTGCGATTTGAAAAATTCTTTCAGTGTTAGATAGCCCATTTATCGAGGAAGGCTATAGGCTATATAACATCACGCTACGGTCATTAGGAGCGGAGTAGCAACGAAAAATGTTACAAAAACGGGGAAAATTTTGACCCATTCTTTTAGGTGACGCAAGCGAAGTTGCGCGGGTCAGCTAGTCAGATATATGTATATAAAAGGTTTTTCTAGACTATTGGTCTAGAAAAACCTCTTATTCTACGATTGGACTGATCTTATGTGATAAATACTTGTTTGAATGTGAAAAATATGATTGGTATAGTGTTTATTATGTGGTATATCTATTCATGGTATATATGTTATTCTATACCAATCAATGGTTATAATATTCGGCTTAATTGAGGATTATTAAGTCATTTATTATACCGCTAATCTACATTAAAAAATTGAGACGATGAAATAAATATTTTTTCTAATCTTTTGGTAATATTTCTATCCTAAAACGCTTCTGTTTTGTTATTCTCTCGTTTATATGATCTATTAAAATATGGATCACAAACTTTTTATATCATTTGGATATCAGCAAAAAAATTTTAAAACTGCTGCATTTTTAAAACTAGCAACACTACAAATAAACAGCATCGGTTATTCCCCATCCTAATGTAGTAATTAGTAACGTATTCGGTGTACTCAAGTGTCGTATACGCGGCTGATGAGTGTATGATAAGAAATACAATGTCGATTTACAATAAACAATACAGTTAATAACAACAACCTTATTGTGTTACAATTCTAAGAAATATCCTATTATTTAAATAGTTATAAAGCAGCATTATAATAAACTCATGGGTAGACTCTCCAATAGTTACAAGTATAAGTAAAACGTAGGATAATATTAATTAAAAATCTTCTGGTTAAAGTAATAGATACTTAATAGGATAGAAAAGCAGCCGGTAAATGTCGCTAACGCAAAATTATAAAAAAAAACCTTTATATTATATATTTTTTGCCTATATTTTTCTTCTAACCAATAGCAAAGTAGATGTTAATGTAGCGACTTATTCTATCTATCCGAGCATAGTTTGTATTTTTCATAAAAAATGACACTAAACAACAGTACATGAGAACAAATGTCCTCTAGTTCTTAGTCCGACACATATTTCAGAGTTAACACTGCAATTTACGAAGGTTCTGCACATATAATTTGATTTACAAAGTGCATAGAATGGAACGGCGGAATGCATCGATTATATAAATTGATCCTTCCTGTGGAGGGCGTTACATCAATCTCCTTCGATCCTGATAGATATGTTATATACTAGGTTTTGTATGACCAACTCTAGAGTTGTTAGTTTCATGTCTTAGTTTCGCAGTCAAAACAAGTATTAAGTATGGGAAAACTTTATGTATATAGTGAGTATTAAAAACTTGTTTATTTATAATTCTGTTTAATCTATGTAAATCATATTTATTTATATGATTACTAAGAAGTGCCGAAAAAGATAGCCACGTAATATTTTGGATTTCTTTTAAGTTTATAGTAGGGGTAGGTGAATGCCTATATGGATGTAAATAATGTAGTTCTGATCAAAACTTTTGATTCGTGGGATCTATAGTGACACAAGAGCCATATTTAAATTACAGATTGTAATTAAAATAATCCCTAAAAGTCTATTTTCCCTTGAGGGCTAAGTTTATCATTATTCACCTATTACCAGAGACCTCATAAAGAAATCCACATATCCTCAGGTCTTTATAAAACCTAGATAGCAACTAGGTTCCAAAAATAAATGTTGTTTTCACTACTGCAAAAATGTTAGCAGCATTTGGCGTTCTGACCTACTGACGAAAATAAGCACAGATGCAAATTCAAGCACAGAATTTATAGAAACTCAATTTAAACATGAATCGATGGACTTATTAACTTTGTCAGGCTTACGTCTAAAATAACGCGGCACCATTTTGAAAGTATGGCGCCCAAAATAGAATATATTAGATTACCTCCAACAGCTCTTTTGTGATATTGATTCTCTCCAATATGGATATAATTTCGTTGACAGTATGCATGTCGACAACCTGGAAAGTAAAAAGTGAAAATATTAGACACATTTAAAGCTAAAACAAATTATGTACGTCAGGCTGGCCCGGCCCCATGGAATTTAATAATGAGATTGTTATCAATCCAATGTACCCGGGTATACTAATATATGTAACACCTTCATTTTCAATGTAACTCTTTTTAAAAGAAATTACGTGCACTTCTTAGTGGCCGGGCCAGCCTGACGTTTTCAGCCCGGCCACCTTGTTTCCCACTAATCTACAAAAAATACTGGCAATATTGTGCTACAGATGAAATGTACCCTATAATTTATGCATATGTAACACAAAATCGAATCCTAAAATGCAATAGCATACGAAATATTAGCGGTTGCAGGTGGCCGGGCTGAAATAGAAAGAATAATCACTTGAAATTATATTTCAGCCCGGCCACCTAAAAGCGGTAATATTCCCTAAAATCTTATGCCAATTTGTACAGTAAAACCTGATACAGCTATGAAATGAAAGTTACATTCGTTTCGTTTTAGTCGTATACCTTTAAGCCTTCTGTTTGACTAGATTATCAAAATAGGAGAAACTTGCCGAAGGGTGACTATCATTTATTAACTAATTTCAGGACATTTGGTTTGTTGAGTGAAACAAAATTGGTAATTGTCATATTTTTTTAATAATCATTTTTGAAATTAGTTAGACAACATTTGTACTTATATTAATTAGGTACTATAACAATTGTTAATTATAAATAATGTAAAAAAAGGTTACACATTGATAATAACACAGTTATCAAAAAAATTATAGTAATATCAATATTACCTTAACATCGAACATTCATTCATTCAGAATATTAGAAGATATAATTTTTGGTTAAATACTTATTATACCTTGGTAAAAAATCACAGATTTTCATAATGATTTTTACATCAACTTTGAATTTAAAGTTTTGAAAACTTTCAATTAAAATTATGCTAATATAATTATTACAACAATTCTTAAATAAAGAGAGAACCATAGTTCTTTCAGTGGCAGCTAATGGAAATATAGCTATGTAGTATATATAATTTAACATAATATTAAAATCACAGCTAAAAATCACAATGTTAACTTGTATAATTAAACGTATGCTAATATAATAATCATTGCTAGCCTATATCTGGCATTTGTACTATAAGTATTTTGACTAATTCAAATTTAAATATATTGCTTATTAGAATCGTTAAAAACGTACTAATCACTTGATTATGTTATTTAATCAAGCTAAAATGTACGTCAAGGAATGTAAAAATATTAAATCCAAATTACTTTTTTTAACACTAGACTGTAAATCGTCATAACACATCCACAGATCTTGATTAAATAAATGGCATTTATAATGTCCTAGATTTTCCCCCAATACTACATATTCAATAGCACCAACAATCACATAAATATTAGTTCTAACTTTGATAGATAAAGGTATATCGTTCAATATTATATGATCTGTTCCATTTAAATCAAAAGATATAATATTCTTTACATTATAGCTGGACAAAACAGTGCCCGGGCAATCGTGTTCACAATCCTTCGAAATAACGTCTATACAAATTGAGTCTTCTAGGGCTGATATTCCAAATGTTTTAATTACGTTCATATTAATGGGTAAAAATGGTACTGTTCTTTGAAGTTGAAATGCACATTTTTCTTCGGTACATATTTTTGTAAATAGAGCGCTATAAAATAATTCTAAAATCATTTGTTCAAACAAATTTGCGACATTGCATTCACAATTTATATCTATTGTATTTTTCGAGGATAGTTTGTAGTACTTTTTACATATAGTATTTCTTAGTTCGTATACTGCGGCTTCAGATATGTTTTTGTTACCTATAAATTGTATATAATTACATAACATATTATTATTATTTTCAGTCTGATCTATTTCTAATTTAAAGTTATTAAATGCAATATAACCATAAGCTATTAAATATGTAACAGCATCAAAACCACATGTATTTGTTAAAGTGGAACCAGTTACAATATTTCCATTTTTTATAAATTTTAACATTTTATAAATCGGTACGGTAACTGGCTCTTCAGCTTGTCCTTTCCAATTTTCTATAAAACTTGGCATATCACTGAAAATAGAATCTTGAGGAAATAACCGTTTCTGGTGTGTTCTTTTTTGACGATTCTTTTTGATTTTAATCTTTCGCTCTTGAAGGGGCGGTGCCTCATTATTTTGTAGTTCACTAGCAGCGATATTAAGCTCTCCATTTAAATGATTAATATGTATGTTTAGAAATTCGTCAATCCTGTATTTTCTTACTTTAGTTTTGAGTAATAAATGTTTTATTGTTTTAAAATAATCCTCTGATGCACTAGACGATGGATTTTTGTTTTTTGAATTGTATAATGGAGCCATAACGTTTGACCACATGGGCAATTTTCCCAATAAACGTTTAAGAGTAGATATTAGAGGCGGATAATATAATTTGTTGGGGCGTTCACAAGATTCCTCTTCTTGTTTATTTTTACAAGCAACAATATTATCAAACCATACCATAAAATTGCTTACATCTAAAACATTCTCCTCATTTAGGAATCTTTCTTCATCTACGTAATTGTGTGCGTTGTTAGAATCTTTTTTATCAATTGTAATACCTTGAATTCTTCTTTTCAAATTACAGTGGGCATCAAAGCAAATTTTTGAATAAAATTTAGTTAAAATAACAGTTAACATATTTTCAATTATCTCTCTTATGACTACGATACACTCTGCTGTTTTAATGTAAAGAATACAACGAACAAAGAAAAATTTTACATTTTCTGTTGTATTATTGAAGCACGAAAGATTATGAATAGTTTTTACAAAGTGACTTGTATCTATTCGCATATATACTACAGGCAAACTATTTGTATGTCCCTCCAATGCACTGTAAGAAGCTTCTAAGTAATCTTTTGTAGATTTATATGAAGTAAAGCATTGGATTGTAGCAGCAATCAAAGCTGAGGAATCGTCCGTGATTATTTCTGCAGGAGGGATAATTCCATTACTGGCCCATTTACCCAACCAATCCGCAATGCTATTTTTAGTGTGAGAATCACTAAGCATTTGTGAAATTGGAATAGATTTTAAAAAGCTATCAGCAGTTATTAATATAACATATAAGAATAATCTTTTAGTAAATTTAGTCCCATTAGGTAACACAATTGGTTTAATTATAGAGCCTGTGGCATCTAATGATATGGTTGGTCGACCATACTCTTGAACATATTGTTTGTAATATTTTATTTGTTCTTCTAACCAGTAGTAAATATGAAAAGTTGGTTTCATTAAAATTTCCTGAATTACGGAAGAGTATGTTGAAGTATTTGCCATAATGACAACAGATAATATTTGATTGGTATGGTACCATTTCTGCTTCCTTGTTTCATGACGTATTTGGCGTAATGCTCCGACTGATGGCAATACAGGTGGTTCCTTATCTTGAAATATCATATCATGACTCGCTATTTGTTTTCTAACTATTGTTGCTGAATCAAATTTTAATTTCTCAGATAATGTTCGTCTTGAGTACGGAGTGAGTCGTATTTTTTTTAAAGGATTATGCTTAAAATTTGGTTGAAGTTGATCAATTTCACATAAAAAATCAATAATATGATCAGTCTTATCTTTATTTTGAATTTTCACTGTTGCTTGACACTGAGTGCAACGTCCGTAGAATGTAATGTTAGCGCCTTGAATAACATGTCTTTTAAATGCTACAGTACAAGGTAACTTATAAAACTCCCAGAGTTTTTTTCTTAAAAGATCGGACCACTTAAATTTGGGAACAGCTCTGTACGTCTGATATCTTGCACTAGGTTTATTTTTATCGTGTCGTTTATACGTATAACTTAAGGGTTCAATTTTCTTCCATTCATGAACATCAATTGGAAATTTAAAACTAATTTGATGAAGTAAGCTTGCTTGTTGAATAACTGGAGAAGACCTTGATGATGATGTTGACGAAATTATAATACTATTGGTATTATCTTCATTTCTTTTAATGAAGCACTCATCTTTTGCCCGAGGTGAGTTCTGGTTGTTTAAAAAGTTTCTTCTAAAGCTGAGATATAGTGCTTTTGGTGACATCACATAGTTTATATCTTTTGCTATGGTATTGTATATAATAGAACTATATCTTGTCGTGGTGATCAAGCGTTTATGTTTCTCAAATATTTGTTTTTGAGCCACAATATCCAACGCACTACGTTTTCCCATGGTGTAGGCACGTTCAACTGCAATAAAATATATTCATTTTAACTATGGTTTCGTAATAGGTATTCATGTAGGCTAAATAACTACATTAATATTTATTTAAATACAAATTCCCTAAAAAGATAAGTGTATGCAGTAACATTTGCATTCATTATCAAGTATATACATAAATCTATTAAAAATATTTTAGCACCTAAGGAAAGAAAGAAAGAAAGAAAGCAAAGAATGTTCATAAGAATCAAAACTTTCACAAAACTTATAACTTTTGGGACATTAGAAATATATAAGATAGAATAGAGATGGAGAGAGGGGCGCGTGTCGCGGGACGAGGAAAAGAATGCGGTGAGCGAGGGACGTGGATCGCTGTGGCAGGCCGTACAAGGGGGAGTTACAAGAAGCGCGGGTACAAACGAACACCGTCGACGGTTGCCTGATTACAATGAATAATTCACTAAAATCCAATATATAAATCTTACAGTAATTAATAAGAAACTGATTAATTATTGATTTCACGAAATAAATAAGTACACAATAATAATAAGTAGATACATAGGGTAGGTACACAACAATAAGATTCACAAAAACTAAACACTTACTGTTAGTAAATCACCAAAATTATTACCTATTGACTATAAACGAAAGGATAAAATATATTTAGTTGATGGCATTGTATGGAGTTTTATTATTGAGTAAATGAGTGTTTAGATTTACTTTACTTTACCTGTATATTTTTTTAAATAATTACTTAGCTACCCATTAACATTGTTTGTCGATATATTTTAATTTATCAAAACTATGACTTACCTTAAAAACATCACATCACAAACAACTACACTGCAACAACTGATCAAATTTTACACTCACAGTAATATTAAAACGTAAAATATTATGTCAGAAGTGTTGATAACTACACGGCTCTTGCGCATCTATTCTGTCTACTCGGGGAAAATATCTTACGACTTAGGTTGGGACGCGACACAGGCGCCGTCTAAAAATCGGTGGTAGCGTCTGTGAACTATTATCTTTGTATGGTTATGTTGTGAAGCCAAAAACGGAGAAAATATATATCGGTTTAGGTATTATGTATCCAACAATTATTATGTGTGATTTATACTACTTAGTTTATTAATAAAAATATCATAGTAACGCATTTTGTTTCACTCAACAAACCAAATGTCCTGAAATTAGTTAATAAATGATAGTCACCCTTCGGCAAGTTTCTCCTATTTTGATAATCTAGTCAAACAGAAGGCTTAAAGGTATACGACTAAAACGAAACGAATGAAACTTTCATTTCATAGCTGTATCAGGTTTTACTGTACAAATTGGCATAAGATTTTAGGGAATATTACCGCTTTTAGGTGGCCGGGCTGAAATATAATTTCAAGTGATTATTCTTTCTAAATATGTATTATAATTTAAAATGAAAGCGTTACATGTATTCTATATCTCTATATCTCATTATGTACTGGTATTAGTTTTTGGTAGGTGTTGCAGTTTTACTGTTTTATATTAACGAAATAATTTCAGCCCGGCCACCTGCAACCGCTAATATTTCGTATGCTATTGCATTTTAGGATTCGATTTTGTGTTACATATGCATAAATTATAGGGTACATTTCATCTGTAGCACAATATTGCCAGAATTTTTTGTAGATTAGTGGGAACAAGGTGGCCGGGCTGAAAACGTCAGGCTGGCCCGGCCACTAAGAAGTGCACGTAATTTCTTTTAAAAAGAGTTACATTGAAAATGAAGGTGTTACATATATTAGTATACCCGGGTACATTGGATTGATAACAATCTCATTATTAAATTCCATGGGGCCGGGCCAGCCTGACGTACATAACAAATTTATCAGGCAATCTATCTTTTTCGGGTAAGAAATGAGCGATTAACCATCCCGAATTCGAAGTCATAAGCAATATAAAATAGTCTGCAGAGTTACTAGGTAATACTTAATAGGTAGATACGCTATTATTCTTCGGCATCTCTTTTAAGGACTAAAGGTCAACCTTTGAGTAAAAAAGCAAGACATATTAAGATCTTAAATATAATAAAAATTGCCGTGTTTCTCGATAGAGCTTTGCCGCGTCATCATTTTTCGGGGAAGTCCCGAGTGATGTTAGCTTTCATAGGAATCTTAGTTTTCCCGTTTTTTTTCAGCGAGATAAAATAAAGTAGATTATGTCTGGAATTGTGCCGTACGTATGATCGATAAAATGTGAAATGATTGCTTCAAGTGGCTTCAACCATGCATTTTGTTACCGATAATTGTATTTCTAAGGTGTTTAATTGTGGTTTTACCACAGCATCAGGTGGAATTTTGATAGTTGTTTTAATACTGCCACTTTATCCAGCAGATGGGTTATCTGACACTTCTTAAGAATCTGTAAAACTAGTCCTAAAATATAATAAAACAATATTATACTAATTATCTATACACGGCGCAACTAGTCTAATCGTGGAAAAAATACAAAAAACTTTAATGTAAAATTACAAACGTTGTTTGAAAATAATCCAATGTTATTTTTTACAACGGTTTATGGTATTTCTTAGTTTTACGACGTTCCGCAATCAATGGTGGAGAAAAAATAACTATCGACAGTTTCCTACGATTGTGGCGTACGCGTACACGCACTAATGTGACTGACTCATTTGTTATGCTTCTTGAAGGCTACTGATAGTGAGAGGGTTCGATTCCCTACTTAAAAAAGGATGACGTTTCGTGCTTGATGGTAGAAGTCGGTCTTAATGTTGTTAATAAGGATATCAGTTATGATATTAAAACTAAAGTGGAACAGTTTAAACACTAACCAGGTAAACTACAGAAAAATAGTTATTGATTATCAGCTGCATTGGTAGAGAAAGGCCCAGAAAGAAAACCCCTTTTTTTATAATTATAAATTATAAAGGGTATTTCTTATGGATCAACCAAAGATAAACGAAGACATAATTCAACAGACAATAACGCCTAGAAAACGATTTAATTAAAAACAAGAGGAAAGTTTCAGCACAAAATACAGTTTCATTTGAAAAACCAACGAAAATGTGTTTCTGGGTCAAGGCAGAAATTCTTAAATTTCTACACAACTGACCATTATGATATAATCGGTTACAATTATTTAAATACCAATACATTGACAAATGAACATAGAGACATATTTAAAACCCAAATTAAACGTTCAAAGAATTATTTAGGACAGGCTTCCCCATGGCTGGTAAAAAATGGCTACAACTCCAGAAAGAAAACGGGTTTCGGATTGTTAATAGTAAAAGGATTTTGTATTTCTACAAAGAAGGGGTCCATACAAGCTCCCCTACGTCTCAGGACACTAAAAAGATTCATTGTAACAAAATAAAGACCTCATATGGCAAATTAAAGGTCACCATTTTGAATACCAATTAGACTTAACTTATAAAAGGTAAGTACAAGAATTTTGTTACAATAAAAGAATGGAACTTGTAATATGGATTTCCCCTAGCAGCAGATGAAGAGAGCATTCAAAATTTGGGCAGAGAGTATGTAATATATAGAATGGCGTTTGACATTACTGACCATAGTATTTTTTTAAGAGTGATGATCTAATATGCTTTTGGGATTTTGTCTTTTCTCTACATATTAGTAATTTACACTTGTCTGAGTGCAAAAAAGCTCTCAGGTGTGGATAAAATAAGGCTTTACGCTACAGTACCTTATTTATTTCCCGACGTTTCGACCGACTTACATCAGTCTTGGTTGAGGGTACTCATTTTGAGTTCCTGGCGGTAGTACATTAGTTACAGTGTATAGGAGAATAAGCTACTATATAGGTACTTATCTAAACAAATTTCGTAAATAAAACAGGAGAAAATGACATGTGTCTGTATGGATAAAAAACTTGTGCTAACTGTATACTACATATTCAAGTAATGCTAAGAATCTTCAACGTATAAATAAAGTTTTCCTGTTCTAAAATTAGCTTACAACTTATTTAAATGTCTGAGGTAAATAGTATCTAATTAGAGACAATGACTTGATTAACAAGTAATTATATTATTTTGTAACTCTTATCACTCTGATGGTTCATTTAACTTTATGGGTTTCGATTATATTTATATTATATGGGTAGTGGTCATGTATTTACTATCAGACCTGTCTTTTTTTTTATACATCAAATTATTATTTATTCCCATGGGCTTAGGTAAAGACCCAAGAACACTATGGAAATTATACCTTCATACTTTACTTGCTTAATTCCCAAACTCAAATCCTTTTTCAATATGACTTAGTTAGTTTTAAACCACTCAAATGATAAGTAAACTATAACCTACATAATTATAGGTCTTAAATCTCCCAGCCAGCCAGTAAACCATCAAAACCAATCAGTTAAATATATTTGAATGTGTTATTTCCCGTAATAGTGAAGTATGAGAGAATTAATTTTAGGTCTCTGTATTAATAGAATTTCAATAAACAATAAGTAGTATATTTATGTTAATCATGGGCTATTCCACTTAAATAGGAAAGTATACTATTGTTGACTAAAGTTGTGCTATTTAACAAACTAGACTTAAAACTGTCTACCCAGTACTAAGCAATTGCTATTCTATATTAGAGACAGGAAAATATTGGAAAAAGTTATATAGAACAAACTATAATAAATAAATAAATACATACATACATACATATAAAATAACACATTATTCTAACACAGGTAGGCAGAGACTAAAGATCTCCACTTGGTTCGATCCTTACAAACTTCCCTTGCCTCATTCACATCCAAACACCTTGTCATACAGGAAGTCTCTCTCTAAAGTACTATAAAAGTAAGAGACATAAGATAAAACACCTGTTATATTGATGGTAGTCTCATACAATGTACAAGTTATTTAATTATAGTACACATAACATATCAATGGTTTAATACCTTTAGTCATAGGGTCATTGACATTATTGCAAGTGATAATGACCTGTGGTACAAGTCAAACAGAACTATCCTTCACCTTTTTATGGCATTATACAACACTTTTACTGATAGTTCATGTGCGGTTTGTGGATTTAGTTTCAAAATTGTACAAGCTAGTTTAAGACTTTTAACTGGAGTCTTTCTGGACAATTATGAGTACTTAGCTATGTTATTGGCAATATATTAAGGTTTTTGAATGGTAGATTAATAGGGATTATTGCCAGCTTTTCTTATAAGTCTCTATACCCCTTTCTAAATTGGCGACAGATTTAGTAATTGCAATAAATATTTACTTTCCAAATATAATTTTATGGCTGCAGTAAGGTATTCTGATGAGTCTTCGAAAGGTGTATGTAGTAAATAACTAACAATTGACTACAATAGTACATGAATTATGACCTTAACCCACTTAAAGAGGTCACCCATATGAAGCAATAATAGGTTAATGATTATATTTGATAATGTCCAAGTTCAATTCAATTATTTATAGATATTATACTAAAAATCTACATTTTGAGACAAATCTGTTTAGAAAAAGTTCTTTGAGAGGGGAGGTTTCTTTCCATAAACCCAGGTAATAGATATATTATTTGAAATTGTATGAAATCAATATTATTTAACTGTGTTATTAAGAAAAGGTTTGCAAGAAGATAAGGTGTAGTACTCATAACTGGTGTTCCCGTATGAAAAGATATATCAATGTGATTGAGGCAAGGGAAGTTTGTAAGGATCATACCAAGTGGTGTTCTTTGGCCTCTACCTATCTCTATGGGCTAAATGTGTGATTTGTGTACCTATATGTTAATAAGTTAGTAACACAAATATTGACTGATAAATTCAAGTACCTGATGGTATCCCAAAAATAACTACTTCATGATTGCATAATATTTGAAAATCTCATGCAATATTGATTCACCCCTTTCAAATAAATTAAATTGATAGTTGTTTTACTGAAAGTTTGTAGGGTATAATTAACTTGGGGTGGTTTCAAGGCTAAACTGACACTTAGTAAATCCACAGGTTGTTTTTGTTTGGTATGTTCATAAGATACAACATTGTATATACATATTTGATAGAGAATATGGTAGTAAATAATAATATAGGCCTTTTTCAGCAAGTAGGGGAAATGTATTGATCCTATAATATCATCATCTTTATTAATAATTTGAATTAGATGAATGGTCAATTATGGTGATGGGGTTTTGTTATATTTCTCTCTGTCAATACTGGAAAATATTGCAACACCATAAGCATATTCTATCAACTACCAAAAGTGTATATTTTGTCAGTCGTCATCTTTACTAAATCATTTGAAATAGATGTATAAAGGTAACTAATGATGATAGAGTTCTGTTAGAGTTTACTTTGATGTTACTACATACAATCATGAACTACCTTATTTCTTAGGGGTAGATAGGGAACACACAAAGAATACTTCGTATGATCTTTACAAACTTATATTACTACTGGGAAATATATCTAGTCTAAATAAAGGTACAAAATACTAATAGAAAATTAGACCATAATTCATGACACTGACCTAGAGTAAGTAAACCAACTGAGTACCCCATAAGGAACCGATTAAAGAATTTATTGGCAGTTTAAGTGTCAAAGTTTTGTAAAAATAGTAACTAAAGTTCTTAACTACTATTTAATAATCTTTATAGTGTCTTCCTTGCAACAATGTAAATCAAATCAAATTTGTTATAATACTTAATCCCTCGTTCATTTGGGAGGAAATCCTTGCCCAGCAGTGGAACAGTAATAGATTGATGGTTAATTTAGCTGGTGAATTTCTCTTTAAAACTAGAGTTGTCAATATAATGATAAATATAATTATAAAATTAAATTAAACAATCCATAGATTATATCCAGAAATTTCTAGAAATAATGGATTTAGTTACATTTTACATTATAAAGGTTCTAAAAACAGTCATTCTCAGTATGTGTAATGAATCTCTTCTCAAATATAAAGTAATTCTTTTTACTTTGTGGGGAATATTTGACAGATCATCAGACAATCTCCAGAATTCATAAAGATATTGTATCCAAGTATATGTAAGAACCTTATCGCATCAGCTTAACCAAAACTACATGTCTACCAAAACATCTAAACTTGTTTGTTTGATACTTCCAAAAACTAGTTCATTTGAAAATCAACTTTAAGAGTTTGTATATAGTAATAGTAACAATAGAACGTCAAAAGTGTCACAGTGATGGCACTACTTAGATCAGCTGATGCTCTCTACATCATTCAAGATTACATAAAAATATAACCTTCAAATGTATCATGGTGTATAAAACAAAATGTTACCACAGTTCATTTCGTCAACGACTGTTGGTTATGAAGACATTTCCATAACCGTACCAAGGAGTCTGTCAGAACATAACCTTAACTTTGACCAAACAAAGTTTAACATTAGTTATCTATGTAATTTAGAGTATAATTAACCTCTAATGACTGGATATTTGCATGGCAACTGAAGCCAACACTAAACAAGGAAGGCAAGCTACAAGTTTATGGTATCAACTAATGAAACATTAATCATTTCCCTCTGATAACAACTACAAAGATAATAAATATAGTTTTGAAAACAGCCTCAAACAGCTGTCAAAACACAGGCCACTACACACTCTCACAGAGACCTGCCATACACTCCTTAGCAACAGGCAGACCCCAAAAAAATAACACGAGTACGCTAAATAATCGCTAAAAAACCATCCGAATAGTTATTACACAACCTGTAAATTAGAACAGGCTGTCAAATAAGGCGAACGAGGAAAAAATGTGCGTGATGAGGAGCAGCATACGGCACGCGGAGGCGCCAGGTGCTCGCCACACCACCTATAGCTACGTTTGTACTCACGTAAGGTCAATCGGTACAAAAAACACATTTTCGCAGCAGCCCATTCGCTTAGTCACAGCGACGGAGAAGATAAACGGGAAAGGTCGCGCGTGGCACAATTCCATA
The DNA here is from genome assembly GCF_050436995.1 of Anticarsia gemmatalis. Classification (NCBI taxonomy): domain Eukaryota; kingdom Metazoa; phylum Arthropoda; class Insecta; order Lepidoptera; family Erebidae; genus Anticarsia; species Anticarsia gemmatalis. The sequence continues at coordinate 1,515,910 of NC_134769.1, forward strand.
CTTTCACATTGCAAAATTTTTGGCACTAGGGACGGAGGGACGGGGCGGCGGGCTGACGACGTCAGTGGCCCCTCTAACTCGCAACGCTCACGTATCCACACGCTCCGTTTCCGTTCCGCGACTCGCACTATATTCCGATTTATTGTTTGGACGGTTATCGACACATCTCGTGATCATAGCACTGCACAAGGCACTCCCGAGGCAACCTCGCGAGTGGCCGAATCGCAACATCGAATCGGGTGTCATGGGCTCGTGGACCGTTTTCGTATCTCGACTAGTTTATCGGGCTTACGATCATCAAAACTCTGAAACTTACATTGTAATTGTTATCCAACGCATTCAGAAGTCGATTACTTAGTTCATGAGCGTTATTACTCATTTATAAATGAAAATATTTAACTAAATACGACGAACGTGTCTTCGGCTGCGTCGTAATGGCGGACCGACGACTACGTATGCCCGTGCCAGGGCATTTTAGCCGAATAATTCAACTGATATCTACCGAGGCGACGCACACTCGTGTTTTTCCGTTTCTTTTGACGGAACAACTTTATTTTGACAAATTGTATCAATAGATGGCGCTTCAGTCTTTTAAAAATAATTTTATCAAAAAAGATTTATAAAAAAAATAATATTAAAAACGGAACAAAATAATCAATTCTTTCATATCACTTCAAAATAATTCGCTAAACCTGAAAGGAATTGTAATTATTTGAATTAGAAGTAGTACACGCTTGGCAACATTCTAATGTCACTTTACATAATTTTCCAGTATGGTAAGAAATAACTTGTTAAGTTTACTAGTTTGACCAGAAGAGGGCAGTGTTATTAGTTTTTTTAATGTTTTAAAAGCAAGGAGGGTTTCGGCCTCTTATCAACCTCAGACTCAAGAAAAATATAAAGTTATTTTATATTATATATAGCTAATCAATTCAGTTAACAAAAAATTACCATTGACAAAATTTTGCTAACGATAATATCTAATATTTCGTTATATCTATAAACATAATAAATTTTGTGTGAGTAGGTACTTCAAACATGCAAACTTATACATTTAAAAGCTTTTATTATAGTTATATATTTTACGTAATATTAAAGAGGGTTAAATAAAGAGGTCGTTGCAGCAATTTAATTTAAAATGTTAACAACTAGATTTCTTGGTTTATAAAATAGGTACAGTTACCTACGCTAAACATACTAATATTAGTTGAAATCTGGAACGCAGGTTTTATGTTACCACATGATAAAATATTTTACCCTTTATTTTTTCATCGTGTTTTAACTTAGAAGCTTTATTAATGATTAATCTATAGATAAATAATTAATATATCAGTATTCTAGAATCTAAAAGACTTAAAAACGAGTCGCAAAACAGGATATCGAGAATAGAACTAGCATGTTTGTTAACTGTGCTTTCAGTGTTCTTACATTCTCTGCGGTTGAGACTGTTATTTGAATTCTGTTAAAAATGTGGCTTATCGTTACGTTCTGACGCTAGTTTAATGCACTATTCATTGCCATAGACTTTTAATTTTTTAAATGTGTGCCATTACAATCAGCCTTTATTAAAAGCATAAAAATGCATACCTCCTTATCACGGCTAGAGCAACTTGTCAAGATTAAGACTATTTTTGCAAAAAAATCGTTTTCTATTTTTGCTTTAGAAGCTCAAAAGTGTCATAATTAATAATATGTACCTACATAGTGGTAGAAATCACACTGCGAGAATGAAATATGAGAAAATTAAAAATGGTTAATTATAAAAATGACTGTAATTTATGTAAGGTTTTATTAAGAACAGGCGCAATAGAATTATAATACTTGTCGAATCACCTGAATTTTTTTTTCATTTGAATTTTTTTCCAATAAATATAACGATTTTTAACGAGCTGACCACCCTTTGGGGAAACTTTGATAAAGGCTGGCAACCCTGAACAGCCTTTCAAAATTGTCATTTTTCGATTTGTGCGAAGTCGTGTGTCGCGTTATTTATCATGGCATAGAAAATATTTGCATTAACAATCGTTTATGAATACCTTGAATTTATTCAATGTTTACACACGCTTAACATCAACGGTGTCATGTAAATAGACCGTGAAGTTGTATTGCAGTCTAAAGGGGTGATAAATGGGGGAAATATTAGTGCATTTGTGTGTTGTGCAGTGATAGTAACGATGGATCGCCGATGTTCCCAGTCGGTCCGGACACTTGTGTTCGACGATTCGGACTCTGATCCGCCCAAAGCTGGGCAGAAGAAGGATCTGGCCTCGGCCGGGGCGCCTTTGTCGTTGAACCAGAGCGCAGAAGGTTTGTGAAATTTTAAATATTGTGGTTGGTAAATGTGTGAAATGGGTAGATTGGAGCGCGGTTTCGTAGTGTTTTCAAGGTTTATCTGCTGTCAATTTAATTGCGAGGGCGTGAATGAACGAGTGTTTCTCATTGGCGGAACGTGTTTGTGCGCCAAATTAAAAGTGCATGTTAGTATTATTGACGCCTACTACGCGATTCGTGTTGTGATTGCGAAACATATATAATAGCATTCCTATGACCCAGATGATGTTTTCGCTGATATAAATAAACAATATTGTTACTAGGCAGTTAGAATTGCACTCTGCACTTTAACTTGTGCATAGATAATTATAATTAATAAAGTCTTTCTCTATGTGCCAATAGTCGATTCTATTAGTTACTTGCTGATTATAAAATTTACATACAGGCCATACAGACTACTACAGCTTATGCTGTCTAAAGTGGCATTAGTCCAAGGTGTATGTAAAATTATGAAAATTTAATTATCATTATTAGCTAATAGGAAGATGTGCAGCAACTTGTTTCTATGTGTTGTTGACTGTAAATAATAAAAGTTTATGAAGGTACAATTATTTATCTGTTATAAAAAAGTTCAAACAGATTAAAAAAACTGAAGAAAAAAAAATTATTAGCATGGTATTTCATTTCAAAAAAGAATATTTCTGCTTTTTCGCTTGCATTATCCAACTGAAGAATAATTTCTTAGTAAAATAATACCTTTAGTGTATTATCTGTTTATTTGTAATACAGTAATTTAGGTGTGCATATGTTATAAATAAAACAGGAAAGTAATTAACAGGAAGGTTCTTGCACTGAGATACATGAATTAGTGAGGTAGGAAAATATACAATGGGTATGGGAAATCCCTAAATTCTTGAAAAATCTATTAATAATTTAATTCAATAGTTATTATTGTAAGGTGTACCTCTGTAGCAGTGCTGAAAATAATAATTGAGAGTAGTGTTTTGTTCTACACATTTTTTTTATAAATGTCTTTTATAATAATAATAATAATAAGCCCGCAGGGCACCTTGAGGCGAGGTGACGGGGAGTAGCGACCCCGCGGTACCTGAGTGCTCCAGGGGGAAATCACCCTTCCTCATCTCCGGCTTGCCTTAGTTGGCTGATCGGAGTGAAAACTGACGAGGAAGCGGTCCCCCGCCTCTGGCTTGCCTTCATTGGCCGTCCAGAGTGGAGTCGCGAGACCAGAGCTCCCACTCTGTTCGGAGGACGGATGCTGAGCGTAAGTGGCTAGTGGGCCAGTGATGCCGGACCCTCAGGGAGCAAGTGATCTGAGTTTAACGTCCAGCGAGGCCTCTCCGTCCTTCAGCCGCTCACGTCCCTGTTGCCCCCTTGTTGCATTTTTAGCGACTAGTTTAGGGGGCCCAGTTTGTGAGTTGGCAAGTCTCCGCCTGCCACTTTTACGTGTTATTTACATTGTTATAGGCAGGCGCCATAGTTCCCGTAATTGCCTAGTTTCCCAGTCCATAAGCACCCCATCCCAATAGCCCAAGTAGTATATCCCGTTAGTTTTGCCATAGTTCCACTCAATCCGGTGATTGTCCTTGGGTGCATTTTGTAGTGTAAACAGGGATAATCACCGGATTGTGACACCATACATTTTTGAAATATTAAAGCAGTCGAAAAGGGCCTCTACGTGTTGGCTTCGGCCCCACGCACGCCTTCCAAAAATCCGGGACTCCATAGTCCCGAGATGTGGTAAAGACTTACATAATAATAATAATAATATATTTATTTCAGACCAAGTCCATACAGAGTACAATTACGTTGAGAAGTAATAGAAAAACTTAACCTAGGTCATTACAAAAACTATCTTATTAACACACGCATGAATGCTTTCATTACATCTGAATCATATTTTTCAGCAATGACCTTCAAGATGCTATTGGTGCTGTCCCGCACTCTTCTCAATAAAGAGGCAACCCGTTTACGTAAAATGGCATGAAAGCCATCAACTCTCGCTTCAGCAAACATGCTGGAGGCACTACAGAAGCGGGGCAGACCCAACAGCATCCTGAATCCGTTGTTGTATTGGACTCTCAAAGCATGATATGTCCTCTGAGTATATCTGACCCATAGACTGCTCGTGTAGAAAGTTTGGCAGTAAGCTTTGAATAGTGTTATTTTTGCTTCATTACTACACCGAGCAAATCTACGAGCCAGCATATTACTCCTTACTGCCATTGCTCTGCGTTCCCTTTCAATGTCTACCTGGTCGTCAAGATTCCCAGTAACATAATGTCCAAGATATTTAAACTGTTGAACTTCTTTCAGGTTAATTCCATTTAATTTTATTGGTGGTACTTGAAGTGGACATTTACCAGGAGCCTTGAAGACCATGTACACACTTTTGGAGCAGTTATATAACAGACCATGACAAAGAGCAAAACTCTCACATATTCCTAACAGCCCTCTAATTGCTCCAACAGTTGGACCCAGCAGCACCATGTCATCTGCGTAGCTAAAGTTATTCATACATACATCATCGATCCAGCAACCTAACTTGGCGCTGCTGAGCTCAACTATGAGCTCATTCACGTACAGGTTGAATAACTTAGGAGAACTTAATCCGCCCTGCCTCACCCCACATTCCAACCTATATTCATTAGAGAGACTGTTAGCCCACTTTACAGTGTTAACTTGATTCGCATACCAGTAATGAAAGAGATTTTGAACCTGCATATGCACACCTGTCCGCTTAAGCTTTTGCCACAGCACATCATAAGAGACAAGGTCAAATGCCTTTGAGAGATCAAGAAAGCATGCATACACAGGCGTATTCCTCTTAGTATAGTACTGCACAGTGTGCTTGAGACTCAGAATCGCAGTTTCGGTAGAAAGTCCAGCTCTGAAACCGAATTGAGCGTCATGTAAGACAAGGTGTTTTCCTAACTCTGCATCAAGCACACTGTCCAGCACCTTTGCTATTACAGTAGCCAGAGATATAGGCCGGTAGTTATTTCTTTGTGACAAATCACCCGTTTTATTTTTGACTATTGGAACCACAATAGTGCGCATGAGATCAGGTGGAAGATATGAGTGACCGAAACACAAGTTAAAAAGCAAAGAAAGTACACGAGCCAGATGTAAACCTGCATATTTCAAGTGTTCAATACTGAGTCCATCGTGGCCAGGTGATTTACCTCTCGACATGCAACTTATAATACGGCGTACTTGTTTTGCTGTCACAAGAAAAGATACACCACTATCAACACCGACAGACTCAGCATCACTTTGCAATCCAGATGGACCCAAGGGTGATCTAACTGTAAAATGCTCTCTAAATAAGTTTGCTATATCACTGCAGTCACTCACACCCTCAACACTGACAGGGAGGCTCGGCCTAGGACTCAACTTATTAGTAGCCTTCCAAAACTCTCCAAAATTCTTAGAAGCCTGGTGTTCAGCAATAAGGTCCATTTTGACTTGCTCAGCATTATCTTGACACCATTTTAATTTATGCTTAAATTCCCTTCTACTTTCACACATATCATTATATATTTCACCACAACGTGGTCTATCATGTGATACCCAGTTTAAAAATTTTTGTCTAGCCTCCCTGTGTGCCTCAGTAACATGCTTATTCCAACCAGGTACATGACGCTTAAAATTATGACTATTAGTACACTTACAACTATTTATGGCTGAATCTGTTAACACCTTAACTATATCACAGTAAAGCTTATCTATTATTTTTCTATGTTTACTTAACTTACAGTTATGATCACAGCATTCTCTTAATTCTACAGGAAAATCTATCAGTCTAAGTTTACTATTACACAATTTACTATATTCAATAATTTGATCATCTGTTCTCTGACCCCACAGTACACCCTTCCTTTTTCTGTGCTCATTAACAATATTTGTAGGTATAATCCCTTTTAATTCACACTCAATAACAAGTGGTAGATGATCAGACCAATATGTATCATATTTAATTGATATACTTGTTATTGTTTGTCTTGCGGATTGACTCACCACACAGTGATCGAGCCACCGGGTGCAACCGTGTGCATCACTAATAAACGTGTAGTTATCAGATAGAGAGCCCAGTAAGTCTAAATCAGCAGAAGTCCAGTGATGATCAGTACAAAAAGAGTTCAGCTCATTCCCAAACAATTCTCCTGGGTGAGCGTTGAAATCTCCTAACATAAAAATAGCTTCTACTGAACAATTATCTATAATGGCACATAACTCACCCAAACACCCCGTAAAATCCGGTAGATTTTCCACACAATTAGTAGGCATATATACACTGAACACAAGAAAAGCGCGGTCATCCATCATTACCTTAATTGCACTGATTCTAGGATTATTGCACTCAACCACAGACACTTTCGAGAAGACACTTTTACGCCACAAAATCGCCACTCCTCCGTACGGTCGACCCCTCAGGATACCCTCCGAGGTGTCAACCGCTGATGTTCCAGTGTACGCGAAGTCCTCGTCGATGGTACCAAGGAATGGAATGTCATGTGGCAGCAACCATGTCTCCTGCAGTGTTATGACGTCCGCCATCTTGCATAACTTTCGCACACAATCAACCGATCTCTTGACTGATTTACAATTAAATGTTACAAATTTGGTTTTAAAATTACTGTTATCCATTATGTTCCATTATTATCATTAGCCACATCCCGACGCGCTGAATAATCTTGCCTTTCTCGAAAGTTTATGAACTTCCGGAACGAGATTCCCGCAGGCCATAACTTGTTATCTAAATATAACTCAATTTTGCACTTAGATACAAATAACTTGTAGGCATTATACTCCTTTTCTTTCTTCATTTTTATTTTAGTCAAAGAAATAGTTTCTCCGGTTTTATTGTAGACATAATCGGCAATATCCTGTTCAGACACTTGTTTATGAACGTTAGAAATGAATAAAGCAGTTTTGGTGTCCGCTGCTTTGAATTTATCATTCTCCTCCGACTGTGCAGTTGCTATTCCTTTCTTCGTATGAAACCTATTTGTAAGCCTTTTTCTCTGCACCCTGACCCATCCTTCGTCATAGTTTTGCACTTCCCATTCCTTTTGAGACTTAGCCATATCGGCAAAGGAAACACTTTGTGGATATTTCATCGGAAATGCACCACTCAACTCCGGTTGTGAATCACTGGTAACGTCGTTCCGCTGCAAGACGCGCCCGCGCTCCGCTGCTGTCTCACTCGCACCCGTTAGAAACGCACTATCGCCGTGCGTTTCTTCACAATGTTTGTTATCCAAATTCTCCGGTTCAAAACGACGCGATGTTTGCTGTTCTGAGGTTTGGTAGGGCAAAGCAACGTTATGTACTGCATCGACATCCTGTATTTTGGATGGCTGATTATGACATGCATTCATTGTTAACGCCATAGAATCAATACTCGACGTTGAGATAATATTTGGTGTGGTACACTTTTGACTGTTATTCACGACATCCGGTTTTTCAAACAATTGAGGCTTACGGCCGTTGATCAAATTTATTTGTTCTTGAAATTCACTTTTCGACACATATTCTTGTTGAATGTTTTCAATTGCTTGCTGCATCACGAGCATTTTCTTAAGAAGCGGAGTGACGTCGATATGGTCAAAAGTTACTGGAGGTAGTTTATTTAAATTTCGAGCCACAAATATAGGTATTTTATCAGGATCAGTAGACTTTAGTAGCACCAAAATATCGTCTAAGTTGCGTTGAGTTTTGCCCTGACGCTTTCTCACTTTGGCGGTTTTTTGCAAAGATTCAAATAATAACGACTTCGCCTCTTCAATTTCTTCAATACTAAACGCACTTTCACAAATACGTATTAAACTCTCTTCATCCATAACATCAAGTTTATTATGGATAAACGCTAGCACTTCACATATTACAATATTACAGTTCGCACATTTTAATCTACTGGACGTCGCCATTTTCGTTACTCGCGCGCACGTCAGAGACAACGTACGCTCGCCAACACATTTCAATTTTGAAAGTGCAGCTGTCATAGTTGTGTATGATTTTAATGTTGTTATTCTCAACTCATAAATAAATGTATTAATACATTTATTGAGGGCATGCAAAGTCCCCAACCCGCAATTGGCCAGCATGGTGGACTCAAGGCCTAACCCCTCCCTAATTACGGGAGGAGACCCTTGCCCAGCAGTGGGACATTAATGGGTTAAATTTATTTATTTATTTATTTATTCTTAACTCTTGGGTACCTAGGTAGGGTATCTGAACTCTTTAAGATTTCGTATAATGCTAATGCTTTGAAAAAAATCTATTAGGTCTAACCTTTGATTGATTGTTAGAGTCTTAGCTAGGCTAATATGTTAGAAGAGAGCTAAATTAAATAACTATTAATACTACCGGCATTTACTATAGTGTGACATAATTATGATAGGAATCATAATTTGATTTATTATCTTTAAATAATCTTAACATTGCTAAGAATTTGTTAAAAGTAATATGTAAACATTTTAAGTATGCATTTCCTTTTAATTTCAAGATATTTGATGTTATCATACAAAACGTGACTCAGTTTATATCTGCATGCACTTCCTTGAACACATAATCATGAAAATGATATGTCTTGGAATATGCAGTGAGTCAGAAATCTTTGGAAAACAAGAACCTAATAATAAAAGTCCTCAAAAGCAATCATATCTCCATTCTCACATCAGTGTTTGAAGAATGTGTGTGAATGAGGTTTATGTAAAGTGAATTGTACCTAACATGTGCTATTGTGGGACATTGGACGGCTAATGTAACTATTCTGTATATATAGGGGTAAGTCCCCAATGGTCCAAGTGCAGCTGGGGACCTTGCATTATTTTCTTAACTTTCAGGCATGCAAAAATCAAGCACTGTTTTTGAAGTGTTCTCAGAAAAAAACATATAAATTTTTTTTGCTGGGAATAGAATAAATATAACTCAGTACTGTCTCGCTGCTGGGCAAGAGTGTTCAATGTTCTCCCCTATGAGGGAGGGGTTAGGTCTTGAGTCCATCACACTGGCTAAGTGCAGGTTGTATTACTAAAGTCAAATTGCTTATATTAGTAGGTAAGCATATGGGATTTTTTTTAATCTAACTTGCTAAAATATACCTTAATTAGAAGAATGAGTTCTATTGTACCCATTGCACTAGTACTTTGTTAATCAAAACAATGACAAAACAAGTTTTAATTACAGCCCAAACAATACAAATACCTACCTCTTTTATATGAATTTATTTATTTATCAAAGGGTGTATTGTATGCTAAATTATAAACCTAAAACCTTAATTTACATTTCATTGTAAGCTAATCATTTTTCTTTATGAGGAAGGTGCATATAAAACTAAATTTTTTGAAGTTTGCGTTTATAACCAATTTACTTGGGGAAATAAGTTGAAATATTATTTTTATATTTCCTTTTTGCTGTAGTTTTGTTTAATTTTTGATAAGAAAAAAAGAAAGAAGCATTATTTAATTAATACCCAAGTAGTAGTAGCCTTTTTAATTTCAACAACCTTCCTTAAATTTAATTTTAACCAATTGCTGTTCAACTTGATTTATTTACAAAAAAAAAATATTTTTAATTGGGCGAGCCTGTTAGTATTATCTAACACTACGTACATACAGGCAGTATAAATCAAACAATGACAAAGTTTTTTCTTGACAATCTAAAATCTCATATGATACCTAAGTACATAGCAAGTATTTAGTACTCACATACTTATCATTAAACACTTCTTATTTCTTTCATATCATATCATATAGATAAAACGGGTATTACGGTAGTTGAATGGAAACATTGCATTTCACCCAATTACATATATAAATTGTAATTAATAAGCACCTATGTTAATTAATTAAAAGAGGTGCGGTTATATTAGGTGCAGTGTGGTACGAAATGACGTAAGTTGTTTAAATAATAGTAAGTTTTTAACTGTAGCTTTGAATGTCCGTTTCTGCAAAAGTGAGTATTTTCGTTAGGCAGGTAAGGCAGCGATTGTTAAAACATTAGTAAGATCTGCCTTAAAGCATGAAGACATGTTGTGCCGACCCATCGTAACGTGGCATTAACTCCCTCCCTCATTCCGAGAGAAGATCCTTGCCAAGCAGCAGGACAGTAATGAGCTGTCTACATACCTTACCAATTAATAAATGTTCTTAATAAGTAATAGTAGGTATCATTTGCTAGTGAAGTCCTAAATGGGTATTTCTAATACAACAACTAGGATAACATTTGAATGTTACAAAGATCGATATAAATTAACAAACTTCCTCAAGTTCTTGTTCGCAAAAAAACCTCGGGGTCAATGACCTGTACCAGCTGTTACACTTGTTGCGATACACAATCAGATGAGTTAATTAATGTAAACCAGTATTTGTACAAACCCGCGCTAAAAAACCTTCCGCCAAGTTTTTTGTCACTTCGTATTTCAGTTTAAAATACTAATATTATTAATGTGAAAATTTGTCTGTCTGCTATGTACAGCTAAATCACTGACCCCCGGTTTCTGAGGTACATTTAGCGGTAGTTTATCTATTCAATAGTGTCAAAACTCATATAAAAAAACGCTTTTCAATAGATAAACTACCGTTAAATATACTCAGATACCGGGGGTAAATGATTTTAATGAAATCCTCTGCCTCCGTAGCGCAGTGGCTAAGGCCGCAACGCGACTACCATTGTGTCGGGAAGTCGTTAGTTTGATTCGCACACGGAACAATTATTTGTGCGAATCACAAATAGTTGTTTCGGTTCTGTTTGCACCTTGTGTCCGTTGTTTGTATGTTTATAAATTTAATAGTGCTCGCGACACAAGAGCAATTTAAATCGCGGAAGTTGTCTCTCGTTCTTAAACAAAAAACAAATTAGTCATGGAAACGTATGCAAAATTGCATGCTAATACTTTACAAAAAAAAAACACTATTTAATAGAGACCTAGGCAGTACATATTTTTTACTCAAATTCCACGCAAGTGAAACCGTTCTGGGGGCCCTAGTGTACTCGTTAACTGCAAACTAACTGTGTCATTATGGCACTAGATTACTACCTCGATGTGATATATAATTGACAAAAACTTGCCAACCAAAGCGACGTTAGCAAGACGAAAGTGGGACTGTGTTGTAAATACAATTCAATAGGTCAAATACACTGTATAATTACTTTTTATGTGAGAAAGCACCAAGAAAACATGGCCGCGTATTTATTATGGGAATTACATTATCGTTCGCTTCTAGCTTTATACACTTCTGCTGACTTAGTAAGAAATTCACACGATAAAGTTTGAAAAGTGGAGTTATTTCTAACTTTGATACGGTTTTCCCCGAAGGCGTAGTGTGGGCGCTAGATATGCACCTTTTCCTACGCCTTCAATAATACTTATACTCGTATTTTATACCAAGTTTTAGTACTAATAGGTTACGTGGAGCGAACCTATATTTATTTTCAGAGATCGAAATAACGTATAGACTAAGACTACGCAATTGGTTACTAGATTACCAGTCAAATCTACATGAAATGTCTACAATACATTTTAGTATAGAAATACGGTGTGTCGTCACAGTTTCGTATTTTTGTTGGTATCAAATGAGTGCCTATCAAAATGTTTCAGTTTGTAATAATTTCAACATTATTTAGGAAAAAATTACACACCCTGTGCATTTTAGATGAATTTACAGGCCCAAGTTAAATAGTTTTTCGTAGCCCAGTCAACTACGCAATTAAATTAGACGATAATCGTGCACGGGTCCGCAAAAACAACAAACTGCAGAATTTAATACAAATATTGCTCCTAATTTTCGATCATACTTTTGAAACCTCAAAGCTAGGGATAATCTCATGTCATGGGGGACTTACAAACACAAATCAGGGACAAAGTAAACCCTCATCCGAACTATCTGCGGCTTCTGTGGGTCACACAAATATTTGCTCCTTTGCCGACGCCTCCATAGTTACGAGGCTCCCACAAAATTTGCTTAAAGTTCCCCATTTCAAAAACTGCGATTTCTGCGAAAATATTTGATTTAAAACTCCCGTCTTGCGAGTTGGGAGTTAATATCTTTCACATTCATACAGTATACGTTTATCTGATGGTATTTTTACTGAATATGCACTGAATTGAAAGGAAATACTGAATAGATCTGACAGAAAAAGAAAATGTGTTTTTGCTTTGAAAGTGTTCAACTCTATTGAATTTATAGCTAGCTCTAAAAGAATCGACACGGTAGTACCGTAATAACTTCTTAAGTTAATAGGACATAGTACAAAAAGTAATTTTAGTAGAGATATAAGTGCATTTTGTGACATGAAACAAAAATCGAAAAATCTAACATTAATAATGTGCGAAAGCTGAAATAAACGGCAATAACGTCCTCGTTTTAAAACCTTTGAATTTAACACGCACACAACACTTATCTTTACACTCTCACCGTATGCAAAAATGTAAATGCAAACAGCAATTTCCAACGAGATTAATAAACAGGCGCGCAAAACCAGCTGTTTACGCTACCGGCTTGATATCAATAAAAACGTTGTCTCATACTGGTTACTGTTAACCAGAGCGTGTGGACCCATTGTTCTTCTTTGTCTCGTGCACAATGTTCATACGGATGCTTTCTGACTTGACGAAAACTCGCACGTTCCTACTTTCTATAAGAGACGCTTTTCGTATGCTAAGTTTAATTGAGGCTGCTTTTTTCGGGGTATTTTTTTTGAAGAGTTGGGCGTTTGAATGAGGGGTCCCGAGTGCCCTTTGTGGACCCTTCTTGTTGCACACCCGTGTTTGATTCCTTACCCTATTTTAACTAATTGAAATTTTAATATCGATTCACAGAATTCCCTCTCTACCCTTGTCTCTTCTTCTGTATAAATGGAATAATTTTGCAGTTTTCTCGTGTTGTAAACATTAGTAAAACATATTTTGGGATTTTCAATATGCTAAATGATCAATACGCAAAAGATCCTAGAGAAAAAGATATTTCGTGTTTTATATTGTATCAGACTTAGGTTAGACCCATCACAATTTCTATGACCACAAAACGGACAAGAATGAAAAAGAACATCACAGTCCTTGAAACTTCTATCGAAGTCTTCAGCACACACAATATTTATAGATATATTGTAGCCTGTATTTCCGTATCACAAAATGTGTAACAAATACACAATATTTACCTAAAACCCTTGAAGACTTTCATCGTACACGACATCTCACTTTTCTCCGTAGTTTCCCTACGAGAACGCACTCACTCGGCGGGAATTTTAATGGGCTATTAAACTTCAATTTGTATTCGAGCGCGGCCTGAGAGCTCTGCCTACCCTCTTATGCAATATAAATGTTATGTACTAGCTGCTACTCCGTATGTATATTATGGTTCTTTAATCAAACACTATTTTGCATATTATTATGTATGCTTTTTATATAGAGTGAAAAAAATCTAAGCTCTTCCTTTGAACCGTCTCCATTCAATTTCATCAGTTTTTATACTACACATGTAGCGCTTATTATAATTATATTTTAAGATTATTTTTGCCTATATGCAGAATCCCATTTTTGTCGTTAAAAACAACGTTGGTGCCAAAATTGCAGTCTTTAGATACTAGGTTTGGCATTTAGTCAACATTTTATAGTTGCAATATTTAGGTAAGTACATTTTGGTTATTTTTGGAAACATTAATCCTTTAGCGTGTCCTTGTGCTGTTTAAAATCTCTCGCTGAGTCATATTTATTTTCTTTCCTAAAACCCGGTTTTGGTCTTTTTGGATTGTTAATTTTTTAGTACAACTAAGATCTGTCGAATATTGAATATATTAATAGCTTATTATTGCAGAGTTGTTTTTTTTTTTCATTAATCACATTCAAATTGCAGATACATATTAAGTACCTAGTAATTAAACAATCATAGGTCTATTCATATCTCTATATTTCAATGACCTATTAAAATCGACAATATCGCAGTTTTCATAATAATTTTTTGACTAAAAATAAAGTACTCTAGACATAATATATTTTTATCAAGTACTAAAGGTACTTACTACTTACGGCATATGACCTAGCTGCTGCAGATAACGGTTGATAACCTGTCTTTACTTTTATTTCAAGTAATTACAACACATTCTCGTATTACCTACTTATTGAATGAACGAAAGAAAGGAAATACGTAGGTTAATTTGTAAGAAAAAGCTATTGGATCACCTAAAATACGAAACTGTGATCTTACATAAACATTTTTAGATTAGTGTTTTATATAATAGAACGGGAATTCATACGAACACATATGAACCCTTGGGACGCCTGACGTTTCGGCACAGGTTATACTGGTCGTGGTCGCAGGCTGACTGAGCCAGTGCAACGCGAAAGTTTAATAGTTATGTTGGATAGGTTGCAATAAACAAACTGACTATTTTTCTAGCAGACCTCCGAAATTCTATAATTTCCTTTTAAAACTCTTTCTGCAAAGGACCCTTTCGCCCTATAAAAACCGTTTCACTGCCAGAGAAAACTCCTTTTAAGGTATATCATCTCAATACGCAATCATGACGTCACAATTTTCTTCATTGAACTACCTACATTGTGAACAGGTGTGTGACCTCACATATATGTATGTGATGAAGTAATAGCACATTTACAATGTTAATGAAATTGTACAGTCAGAACCAAGACTTGCTGAACATATTCGATATTTTATTCTGAAACATGATGTACCTACATATTATTCCGTCGGAAAATTTAATCCATTGAAATGTTTGATTGCAATTAATTTATCTGATTTGTGGAGTTTCGATAGGCAGTCGCTCCATGTAAAATACTGGTATTTAACTGCATCTGCTAGGACTGAAAGCCGTCTCCATGAATTTTATCGTGTTGGCCGTGAGTTTCTTGCTAGCTCTTCTCATAAGGCTCTACCCCCTTTCCGAGCTAATGGTAGATCAGTAATTGTAACGACTATCGTAAGTGTCAATATTTGACCTAAATGAATAAATGATTTGATTTGGCATGTATTAAAATTTTGTAGCAAAGATGTTTTAAAAATATGAAATGGTTATGCGACTTTTGTAGCTACCTGTACTGGAAGTTATAGTACAGTTACATTGTTAATGAATGTGTACTTGATTAATACAAAGATAATTATAATTGTTGACATGATTGCGACTTTTATTTTAGTTTCCAACCTCGTTATTTGGTTTATCTGATTGGAAATGTGAAATTATTGGGCTCATGTTGTTGTGATTGTTTATCGATTTCGTACTAAATTTCAAATAAACTATCTATGTTATACCTACTATGTACACTATGACAAGTTTTTTATAAATGTCTAAAAACATATCTAGTGTGCTGGTAAAAAAAATATCTAAGTAGGTACTTGTCTTATTTCTGTATAGTTGTCACGACATTTTCATCTTTCTACTTAGGTATATGAAAATCCTGTTCAATTCATCCATTCATGTTGGTTTCGCAACTTTCCTTAGAAATGTCTTCAATGCATTCCACAAATCCTTTCTTGTTACTGTTTTTTGTAAGTAAATTCTCATCACATTTTGCTTGGGATTTTTACAAATATTCTGCTTCGTTTTTAGGACATTTCCCAAAGTACCTATAATAGTTTAGGGAACAGATTTCATAATAATTTCAACACTTAATTATGTGTCATCGATACGTTAAAGAAAATTCACATCATTTATCATGACAACGTATTATTTTTCACAATTTGGGTAAAAACGTAGCCGTGACCTCTACGAGCTAGTCATGATAAACAATGAGTCAGGTTTTAAACGATCTCAGTAATGGACCTGAACTTTACACTGTATCGGTTACAATTGAGTAGTTTATAATGACTTATTATTTTAAATGATTAATTCCCGGTTTCTGAATTCATTTAGCGGTAGATTATCTATTCAATAGCGTTTTTATATGAGTTTAAACGCTATTTAATAGATAAACTACCTGCTTAATGTACCACAGAAACCGGGGGTTAGTTAATTTTGCGTCTGGTTGTACTTTGTGTCCGTGGTTTGTATGTTTAAAGCCCTTCTCTTCCCTTTGTATGGAGACTACCAGTATCGTAATGTGAGAGTCTCCATACAAATGTATGTGAGATACTTCGTGGCGACTAGTCTCCGAGACTAGAGTCGCGCGGGCGTATCGTAATGGGAGAAGGGCTTAAGTCCCTGCATTTGCAAGTTTGAATAAAAACAACTTAGTAGAATCTATAATTTGTCAGAACCATCTACTGTCAAAAATTTTCAAAAAACTTGTTGCGTCATTGACGTGAACCCATTTTTATAATTTTTTGTACATCACTTGATTCAGAATCACGACTGGTATCCGGGAAGTTAATACCAACACAACAAAAGTCAATGCTTATTTCATACCAACGTTCTGCTCTACTATAATACGTCTAAATACTACATTCGATAAACATTTCATAACGTGAGATAGGGATCTCTAATCATTTCGCCACGATATAACACTTATTATTTTATATAACAGTAACGGACCTTGCAGACATTGTTCTGAATGCAATGTGGCCCAATTGCAGTTCTATTTGACGTCTTTAACTAACATCAGCATTTTTCAGACAATTTGCGTAAAAATATACACTAAAACCTTCCTAACCCATCACTTTGTCGTCTGTTGTAATCTGCATTAAGTAATTTTTGACCTTTTTTTTGACCGATAATTAACCAATTACAAATTGAAGGAGGACTTTGTTTTTTATACATCCTCACCATGCATGGAAAAAAATCGACCAATTGCTAAGTCTTTCTTCCTACTTGTTTATGTAATGCTCTCCTATGTTTTGCCCATGATTTGTTCCATCATTTTTTTTTCTTTATAATTTAATTCAAACAAGCCCTGCACATATTATCCTATCATTATCTATCCAGTATGCATCTGCACAACCACATTCATTTGCTGGTAAATTCTTATATTATAAAGTACTGTAATGATATAGCAACAGATATATATCAATTATAAGGCACTTGTACGTCTAATCACCTTTCCAAGTGTGTCGCAATGCTCTATAAAACAGATAAGGCTTTGATTGCACAATGTTCTCGTTCACGGCACGAGTTGTGATGTCATTGAATTGAGCTCAACGTTTCATGTTGTGGGAGGGAACTGGCAATAGTTTTGGAAAGGTCAGGTGCATGATTTGAAGTGTATTAAGAGTGCTTTTATTCCTTGTTTTTAAACTAATTGAAAATTTACGCGTTGCATGATTACAAACTACTTACTACATGAGAATTAATGAAATCATGGTCTTGTAGCTTGTGGGGTTGGGGCTTTGACAACAAAATGGCATATTTCTGTCCTACTGCTGGCGAAAGGTCTCGTATTAAAATAAGGGAGGGATTAGATGATGAATTATGTAACTAAATATCTTCTTATTTATTCCCGTGAACGGTAAAAAGGTGTGATTTTTTGCGACTAACTTTTTGGCATTGAAATTATTATCAAAAGTTAAACATTTGTCATAACTGACCAAGAAAAGGTATTAACGCGGTCACACCTTTCTTTGCATGACTTTTCAACAAGGTTACACCCGTTGGTTGCTGACTTATAGCATATAGTTACCGGACCTATAGTTATATGGCTTTTTTACTCGTATAGCCCACATTCCCGTGGGATTTTCGAAAAACAAACTATCCTATGTCCTTTTTCGGGTCTCAAACTATCTTTGCACAAAATTTTATCTAAATCGAGTAACAGACAGAAAAGCAGTGTGACAGGCTGTTTCATCAAGTTTCTTTAAACAGCTGACTACTTTTTATATTTTTATTTACAACTAAGGACAATCCCGAAGCATTCATTGCAATTCCTTCAATAGCTTAATTCAGTAGCCAACAAACTTCCCTTGACTATCTCAAAGAAACTCCCCGAATACGAACATCACCATTTGTATCATTTTCTTTTATGATTCTTGCTCTACAAAAAGGGTTATTTATCCAGCGTACAACCCTTATTTCACCCCTAGGATCGAGGACGCACTAAAGGGAAACATTTACAATCCGACCACTCTGTTTTTGCTATTTATTTTTATTAAGATGACTGCAAAACGGAAGCTTTTGCCGGCTGTTGTAAACTGTTGTTTTATTAAAAACGTGCATTTATGGAGAGGTCAGTTAGTGCTCTTGTGTCTTGAGCAACAGAGTACTATGGTTCGTGAAAACGAAGTTTCGTAAAATATTGAAAGTATTCATTTATGACCCTTTTTCTATTAGATCCACCGACTGTGGCGGTCGGTAGTGTATCCGTCTCCTGTCCACGAGATCCTGGGTTCGATTTTCAGGTGGGACAAAATGCTATTGGTGATTTTATGATTTTTCACTAGCAGTTCGGAGTTGAGTAACATGCCATGCCGGTGCGGTATATGACAATATGCTCGCCCCCTTCTACATGGGACCGACATTGTTAATCTCGAGACGCGGTTGTATTTCATACACTTCTGTCAACAGCTTCAGGTATAACAGTCGTGAAATTATGTATTTATATTGTTATCGTAAAGCGTTATTATAAACACAAACTTGTTTTTTTCAGGTTTATTTGTCCTAAAACAATAACAATAGGTATAAAACATTTGGCATCAATTCCATACTATAGGTACCTATACGTTATCGCTCTCGATAACATCTGTCGAACAGTGTTCGCTAGAGTGCATGCACGAGATAACGATAAAAAACAATGAGTACTCGCGTAAAACGTGTGTTGTTGATAAAAATGTTGCCATCGGTAGATGTATGAACCGATTTCGAAAGATTGAAATTTATTTTTAAAGTGGTATGTGTTATGTGTCCTACTTCTGACCTAAAGTAGAATAAAGATGTTCTTTTGTACTTGTTTTTTTTTCGTAATGTTTTCTGCTATGGCATTTTGCAAAGTTTGTTACAAGGTATCTTTGTCACTCTGTAACGCCGTCGTCCAAACTGCAGTACTGATTTACATGAAATTTTGCTGATGGATATGCAGTATTCCGTCACGGAAGAAGGTACATATCTATTCAAACCAAATTTCACGCGATTCCTATAAAAACAATTTGCCCAGAAGTGTAGGTAGAAGGAATTTTCGACTACTCGTCAATTTAATAGGTGGCGAGTTGTATACCATCTCCAAAGCCACAGCATCTTCTCTTTCCCAGAATTACATCTTTCCCGACCCAGGAGCTGATTCCAAAACCTTTTAATTAACTATCATAATTTTCATCATTATTCAAAACTATGGCGCCAAAAGCAACTGAACTGTACACAATTATCCATTAACATAACACAAACATCGAGGTAATTATGCTTAATGAATGCTGAAACAATAATGACGATGTGTTCGGTACGATTGCTAGTCAAACCGACCGCATTAATTGTGTTGATGCAATTTATTTTATATACTAGTATGTTTTGGTTTATTTATTAAGTACTTGTGTTATTATGCGAATGGCTATTGCCACAGCCCAATTCATTTTTTATTATAGGTCGCTGTTTTGCTGCATAATACCTAAAAGGTAATCCTAACGTTTTTGTGACTTGGCTCTGTTGGTCCTTGTGGTTTTGAGCTTATATCTTTGCTTATTAATTTATCAACTTTTGAGACCGAAAATCCGAGAAAACCGGATTTCTATATTCTTCTTCTTGGCTATTTGTCTCGTATGATGAAGGTGCTGCGTTTTTTCTTCACTACGTTCTTATCTTTGACGCCGCCGTCTTCCATAAATATTATATTTCGCATCTTTCCATATTTTTGACACCCTTAAAAAGTAGACAGTTTTTTTTCAAAATTAACTAGATAACAATAATATGAATAACTTAAGCACTTATAATTAGGTAGGTACTTGGTTCAAATTTATATTCTTCAAACATAAAAAAAAAACTTTTTATTGACCTCTAATTTAGGTTTCTTCCTACAAAGTATTATTATGAGTAGTATAACTTTACGATACGCCACCTGTAGTAAGGCCGCTAATATCTACGGCCGTGACCTTAAGATTATTTCAAGGTTTACGTTTATACGCGTGAAAATAGCGAGGAATTATCGCGAACGTAAGTATCGAGTGGGGAACAAGCTTCAGATATGATAACGAATGTATGGCTTTACGAGTGTAAACCAAGTGTTAATTAGTTTATCTGTGAAAGCTGTAGTAAATTCATTGTTACCTTGTGTTTCAGGTATGATATTCGGTAATTATCTGGCAGTTAGTATGTGGTTGTATCTGGGGGCACGGAAGTGCCCCCGCAAGTCGAGCAAAAAAAAGCGGCACGGCCGTAACATCCTTTTCTCGAGGCAATTCGGGCTATTTTTGACACCCCTATAATTTCGTTGTGGATAAAACAAGAAGCCTGGATTTTCAGCAACTAATCAGTCATTGTATAAACACGGTATATTTAAAATTTCAGTCAATTTGAACCAGTAGTTTAAGAATGACAACTTGTTAAAATTTTGAATTTTGTCACTCACTGATTCACTGATTCACTGACTCACTGACTCACTGACTCACCGATCATCAAAAGTCTAAGGTACTTCTAGCAGACTTAGAAGCTTAAAATTTAGAATACAAATAGGGTTTAGTGTCTTAATCATGGGAAAAATTTAATATTTTCAAATTTCGGTCCAGTTTTCTAAATACACCAACTGCAACAATAACTTTGTAATCCTATATAAATGTATAAGATTACAAGGTTACGTTTGCAGTTAATGAATTATTATTACTGTAGAAAATAAAATAAATAGGTGTAAATAGGTACCTACTATATGAGGCATAACGGGAGGGGGTATAGGGTGGGTAAGGGTGTTTAGCCCATGAAACTGAACAACATCCCATAGAAAATATGTTGAATTATGAAAAAAAAACGTCTTTCCATACAAATTGGACTTATGTTCGCTCTACAAAAAGAAGTGAGATGCCATCAAAAACATTCTGTAAAAACCTCAAGTCTCGCCGTAAAAAGTTGTGAGATCGATATAATACCAAGTCGATTAATCTATTTAGTCTCTACTTAAAGGACCTTCTGTCTTAAGTTATTACGTATGTTATTATCATGCCAATTAAAAAAAAAATACCTTTAAAACAATTAGATCGACTTGGTCATCGCAAGAAAACACAAATTCGCCATTAACATTTCAGGAGCATTAACTTCTCGTCGTGCTGTGTAGTGTGATACATACTAATAATCAAATCATGCGATGGCCAGGTCGATCTATTTGTTTTAAAGGTATTTCTTTTTAAATTGGCATGATAATAACATACGTAATAACTTAAGACAGAAGGTCCTTTAAGTAGAGACTAAATAGATTAATCGACTTGGTATTATATCGATCTCACAACTTTTTACGGCGAGACTTGAGGTTTTTACAGAATGTTTTTGATGGCATTCTAATTTTATTGAATGTGTGTGCGTTCTTTTTCTTTTTGGTTCCGACCCTTTAAAACACAGAAGAGCTGTTTTTACTAACAAGTTTATCATAAAAGGTTTAGAAGAACCCGCTTTAGCACCGAAACTGGGATCGTTTACACTACCACCACTTAGATATTCAATAAAAGTTGGTCTAAATATTTTATAATAATATTTATTAAATCATCTAAAGAAATTGAGTGTTTCAAGCACTATCGCGAAAGTTACAAGCTTGTCCACTGTACAACATTCAAAGTAATATAATCGCGATATTTGGCACCGTCATAAAACACTGTAGGTAATATTTATGTACAGTTACAGAGTTATAGGTGTGTTCAATGAGTCTACACGATACGTGTGCATGTTATATACATTACTAGCTGACCCGGCGAACTTCGTACCGCCTAAAATATGCAAAATTAAATGTCTACTTTTCAATATTTCTGGGAGATTTTCTTAACAATTTTTCCGGACGAACCTTCTCCTAATAATAACAAATACAAAACAAAAAGAATTAGTAAAATTGGTATTAAGTTCTTTTTCTGAACTTATCTTACCTTAAATTACGATTTTTTTTTAAATTATTTCCCTAATATTAAATTGACCTAACTTTAAATTTTAACCAAAATCTTAATAGAAAATATCAATCCATAAATTACGGTTTTATATTTTAAAAAACTAATCTTACTAATAAGTGCGATTTAATACTAACCTTAGAATACAATACCTACTATTATCATACGACGCTGCCCCCGCCGCCGCGGCCGGCCCGTACCGTGCCGCAATACTAATATCGTGATATCTCCTAAACTATATGTCTAAATAACACACTGTAAACTGCAAAAATAATCTAAATTAAATGCTCGTGATGATGAACTTACTTATTTTGATAAGGATATATGTATGTATTATTGGTTATATCACCAGTTAAACATCACCCAACGAATTAAATGTTTTTTTAATACAGAAAAGTAGTTTTTGTGACTTAAATAAAAAAGCTGGATATATGTCATCGCGGACTTTTTTGTAGAACTAATAAAGACCAATGTTTTTGCTATACATTGTTCTTACTTGTATCCAACGGTATAAGCGGCGCACGCACAAATGCAATCTTCAATTAGATTTTTTTTCTGACTTCTTGGACATAAATCGCTATAACTCAGCTAATATAGTTTCAATGTATTTCAATTATATATAAAAACCTGTCGGAGAAAATACTCTTTCTATTAGTGAAAACCGCATCAAAATCCGTTGCGTAGTTTTAAAGTTTTATGCATACGAAGGGACTACAGACAAAATGGGCGACTTTGTTTTATACTATGTAGTGATAGTGCTTTTTGTACATTACAAGTTTTGGTTTAATTGTATATTGGAGAAATTTTTGCATTCTTCTGTCTATATAAAGAGTTTTGACCAAAATTTTGGTTGATTTACCCACTTCAGTTATTTTGTGAAGTCGAAGCAAGTACGTGGATAAACATATTTGAGCGATCCACAAATAGTTGTACTGATCCTTGCTTGCTGCTAAATGTCCCTTTTTTATCTCATTATTGCCACTGCTTAGGTTATGAGCCCACCGCACTGGGCAACTGCAGGTTTGGACTTTACTTTTAATATTCATTTTTTTCCGTGAATCACTAAAAAAATCATACATGCGCTGTAGTTGTCGACACAATAATAATAATAATCAAACGCCGCGTTCAAAGTATAATTATTGATAAACAATCAGTTTGTCTAGCAAATTTTCGTGTAGACATTCCACAGAAGCGTTTTTTTCTAAGTTAATGTCAGTTAAGACTGTGCTTTGAAAATGTTGCTAATGCTTCACAGAATACAAACCATTGATCAGTACAAACAAAACTAACCTTGAGATGGCCTGGGTGTAAATAACTTATAATTACATTACGTACAGCGTGACGTTTCTTATGTAACTGTTGATGAATGAACGTGGCACTTCGATCAGTTGGTCGGTGTTGTGGGAAATTGTTAATTGACATATAATTACTGATTTTTGTAGTCAGGTGATTTATATGATAGTGTTTTTTATATATTCTTAGTGTTTCGTGCCTAAAGGGTAAAAACGGAACCCTATTACTGAAACATCACTTTATGTTTGTCACCAGGCTGTATCTCATGAACCGTGAAAGTTATTTTTTATTGTCATAGATTCAATTCTTTGAATGAGGAGTGCTAATTACCTGGTCTTGTTCTTTAAGGTTCTTCTGGGCAACTCTCTTATAATCTTAATCTTTCGTTTACTATCTGTGATCTATTTAAATATGTTTAGGGACAAAATATAACGATTGTAAGCCCGCTTACGCTCTCTTGTTTAACACCTTCATGGAATGCAGAATATTTGAATTCATTGTGGTTATGTACGAACAATCACAGGCAGTCGCATTAAAATGCATTAAACATTAAAATGAAAAAGCTTTATTAGTTTCGATTCTAGCCCTCTAAGCAACAAAACAATTCACTCAGCTAACTTATTGCTATTTACACATTAAGTCACCGACACTTACCATAAAACTATAACAGAATTCTCATAACCTTTTTTCTTTCTATCTTTAATTTCGCAAATCTCTAGATTTAAATTGATAAATTCAATGGAATGGCATTTCGTCAAAATTGGTCGAATTCAATTATATCATATTTGGCGTTTTATCATTTTGATATGTAGTAACTTCCTACGCAAATGAAGATAGAGGTCAATATAATTTTATTTGACAATGACATTATTTGGACTAAGTTGGATCGCATTTTCGCTTTAGGAAGATGAAATTTAGCGCTCTAATTGGTCCTCAACTTATAAAGATACACATTTGCATATATTTTAATTGGGCTGTCAATTTAGTTAAAATGTTAGCGCCAATCAACGTTTGAATGTCTATAGTTTCACGATCAAATGATTTATTAATTTAGGTCAGATATTAATATGTGATTGTCAGAGAATCGAAGTTATCAATAGTGGGTTTTAGTGAAAGTAGAAATGGAAGGTCGAAAAGTTTTATGACTATTATTAACGCGACGTACCTCATAGCAAAAAGATAATTTATAAATCAGATGAACATATTATTATAGGATAGTTTTTTACCCGACAAGTCTTTCTAAGTGGACGCACTCTGGAGTTAAAACTAGTGTTTTTTTTTATATATTTGACGATTTCACGAATCGTTTCTGACTTACATAGTGTCGACAAAAATGCCTAGTTATGGCATACGCCATAGAGTCAAATGTATCTTGCGTAAAGTAAAGGAAGTCTTCAAATAAAAATGTAAATATATAAAAGAAAACCAGTACAAAATATAATATACTAGCTGACCCGCGCAACTTCGTTTGCGTGTATCCCGCTACTTCGACAAATACAGTCAACGCACCAACACATATTGGATACTAATTTTCAATTCACAATAACTTCTCTTTCCCTTAACCGCGTTTAAAATATTAAAATGTTTTTTGGTTTCTGTGACTCTT
Organism: Anticarsia gemmatalis; assembly: GCF_050436995.1. NCBI lineage: Eukaryota > Metazoa > Arthropoda > Insecta > Lepidoptera > Erebidae > Anticarsia > Anticarsia gemmatalis. The sequence goes on from NC_134769.1 coordinate 1,541,047, forward strand.
CTTTGATCGCCCCCCCTATCAGTTTTTGGAAAAAATATTTAAGTAATGTACAGATTTTTTTTTGTCTTATATGTATAGATCAAAGTCGCCGGCCGATCACGGTATCACGGTACGGATCACGGTACGGGCCGGTCGATCGCGGCCGGCCCGTACCGTGCCGCAATACTAATATCGTGATATCTCCTAAACTATATGTCTAAATAACACACTGTAAACTGCAAAAATAATCTAAATTAAATGCTCGTGATGATGAACTTACTTATTTTGATAAGGATATATGTATTATTGGTTATATCACCAGTTAAACATCACCCAACGAATTAAATGTTTTTTTAATACAGAAAAGTAGTTTTTGTGACTTAAATAAAAAAGCTGGATATATGTCATCGCGGACTTTTTTGTAGAACTAATAAAGACCAATGTTTTTGCTTTACATTGTTCTTACTTGTATCCAACGGTATAAGCGGCGCACGCACAAATGCAATCTTCAATTAGATTTTTTTTCTGACTTCTTGGACATAAATCGCTATAACTCAGCTAATATAGTTTCAATGTATTTCAATTATATATAAAAACCTGTCGGAGAAAATACTCTTTCTATTAGTGAAAACCGCATCAAAATCCGTTGCGTAGTTTTAAAGTTTTATGCATACGAAGGGACTACAGACAAAATGGGCGACTTTGTTTTATACTATGTAGTGATTACACAATTTATTCACTTACGTATGTTAATTAACCTACAAATACATTTGAAAGGTACATAGGGCGTGTCCACAAGTATGACGGCGTGTTATCACACTGACATTGGCACGCGGCGTACAAATAAATAATTAAAAGTATTAAAACTAAGATAAGGACACTTTCACAAGGTTTTTGACTTGAAGTTCAAGAACAATGTGTCGCGAATTGTAGTGTACATTTTTATTGCCTTAAAAGATAGTTAAAAATTCTCTTATTTTTTCTCTTAAAAGTTTGAAGGTCACCTGCGTGACTATAAAGATATTATTATTGACTAAAAAAGTTTCCTCCACATTTGAGTGTCTTTGATCTCTTTTAGCAGAGTAGTAATGTAGAGAGTGTATAAACACTTTAAGTATCTATGTAATAATTTGTCTGCATCGCCTTGTTTTTTGGACTCAACTTAGACTAAAACTAAATCCAACACAATTGAATTTAGTGTACAAGTAAAGTTGCCATTGGTTTTATTATACAAAATAGAGTAATCTGATTGTAGAGGAAGTAAATTAAGACAACGGATTTATGAGAAAGAGTCTCATTTAGGTATCGATACCGTTAACATAGTTTATTAAAGTGGAGTTCCCTATTAGTGTTATAGATCATAGACAGTAACCCTATGTAGGTACTTGCTATGTACTGTAAACTACTGTAGTACAACTAGTGTACAGCGACTTTTGGAGCTGACTGACAAGTATAGGGTACTTTCATTCATACAG